>NW_021131429.1:0-44334 GCF_004193835.3 Ostrinia furnacalis | reverse complement strand
AACAAACATCCCTGGCCCTCTAGTAGAGCCTAATTTTGTTGTTTATTTACTTACAAATAAAATTAATTTGCACAGATTTTTTTGAAATAATTTCCTGTCCAATCTACTAAGATTGATTAGTTGGGTATTTCGCCAAAAATGGTCAATTTTGCCTAATTTCCTTGGTACGAAATATATTTTTGTTTTTAACTATTTTTAGTTTCCCATTGTATTAAGTAACAAAAACTAAGCTAATGTATCTAAAAGGGGTGTCATAATTCGTTTTAGAAACAAAGTTATAAGGTCATGAATTTTTGGTAGCCAAGGAAATTATTATAAATATTTTTTTTTCTAAGTTTTCTTCTGTGGTTTGCTTTTTTTTTGTTCGACCCATTTTTGTGTACCTTCGCAAGCAAACATACCAATGAATATTGTATCATTACGACCTTTTTACACAACTAAGGAAGATAAATTCAGTAGATTGAGTTAAGAGTCAAAAACAAGTTGTTCTATATCTATTCTGATACCCATTTCTTAAAATGTAAATTTTAAACTTATTCCAATAAAGAAATACTCAAAATTTGACTTTACGCCGAATTAAAAATGGTCTTTTATAATTTCCTAGGCCTATTTATGCCACGGAAAACAAGGAAATTAGGGCCAAAGAAATTAGATTTATGTCTAAAAGACACCACAGACCAAAACCTATTTACCCTATGCATTTACTATTTAAATCATGGGTTTACCCCTACAGACACTACATCTGTGTAAATAAACAATAAAATTAATCCATTGTTAGCTGCAAAAAACCGTCCAAAGAAATTGACTTTTTAGTAAACAAAAACCCAAGGAGGGGCCTACTTATGCGATTTGTCGCGAAACTGTTCAACGAAGTACTGTCCTGCCTCGATGGCCTCTTGGGACGAAATGGCCGAGTGTAACGGTGCAATGCATTGCATTCTAAGTTCTTTCGTTTCGTTACTACAATGATCGAAAAGAAGACCCAGGGAAATTATACTTTTGACTCGGACAAGAACTTAATTTCACTTTATTTCCTTCCTTTAAGTATTTTACGTTTAAAGTTTTTATTTTCCGATAGCCAAACGTTTCTCAAATATAAAGAGAGTGCTATTAGAATGAAATTACGCTTCAATTTGTTATAATGAGCCTTCATTTTGGCAAACAACAGTAATGGACATAACAAGGAAATTAGAAAAACGACTTTTGATTAAGTTTTTCTACGGTATTATTTGTAGTTTCTGCTATTGTAGTAGCAAAAACAAATAAAACTTTTGATTAACTTTCCCATAAAAATAGTTTTATACATATAAATATAAAAAAACATGTGTTCGCCTGCCTGGACACAGAAAATTTACTGTTTCGGCGAAATACCCAGTTAATTAGTTCATGTTTATTTTTATGTATTTTTTTTTTGCTTTATTATGTTGAGACAGTCTTTGAGTTTAAACTATTGTGGTCTTTAATGATACCGAACCTAAATACATTCATTAATTGTGTTTCTAAATTCTAATTTATCTTATTAACTCGATAAATGGGCTATCTAACACTGAAAGAATTTTTCAAATCGGACCAGTAGTTCCGGAGATTAGCGCGTTCAAGTAAACAAACTCTTCAGTTTTGTAATATTAGTAAGCTTTATATATTATACTAGATATCAAATTATTTATTTTGTATTACATATTTCAAATTCCAGGAGGGTTTCTACAAGGACACTGGCAACTGGTATATTTGCTGGGAGTGCTGGGCCGTGATGACCAGGATCTGCAGGTTCCGGAGCCAGGCCTGCGCCGCACAGAGGCAGCTGGCTGATATTGTTGACGGACGGGTTGACGTTAGTATAGCATAATCATATAATACCTAGCACAGGAGTTTTTGAAATCTTATATTTTTATAATTAAAACAGGAAGTTAAGGCTGAGTGCCATCTCCTTAATTTTAATTGTAATATATGTAATTAATGTAATTATAACTTTAGCAAGTTTTTGATTTTTTGTATGGAGTTTGACAGATTTTTGACTTGATGTGGTGGAACCCAGGGTAAACATGGTGGAAAAATTCACTAGTCATGTTTCCTGCCCCCCTAGACAAAACGCACTTTTTGATCGAATCGAAAATCGAATCCGTCAAAACTCCATACAAAAAAGGGCCTTTTCGACCACTTTTCAACTGGTTTGCGATTATAATTTGCACTTTGTCACTGAAAATGACAACTCAAAACTCTTAAAAAGTTACTTATGTGGTGTTGCAATTTAAGCAACATTGTTAAACAAATAAAATAAATAAATAAATAAACATTATCCTTGCTATCTCCTCTATGCATTATGCAATACCTTTCAAATACCTGTAGATTTTAGGGCTCCTCTGTTATTTATTAATCAAGAGATTTTATTTTATTTTTTGAACTCATCTTACTTACGACTACAATTTTGATATTTACAGCTAAAATTCTTTAACATCTGCCTCTCCAGACTATCAACCGTACACAAAACATCTTATGATGATACTATTTTGACCGATTCTGATCATGAACTCTTAGAAAACTTCATTGACTGCGGCCCAGACATCAAGACTGAAAGTGATGAAGACATTCCTCTATCTGAATTTAATAACACCTCTTTGCTCGATGACAGAGAATATTCTGACACTGGCAGTCAAGAAAAAACAGTGCAACCTGTGTACAAGAAAAGGAAAAAGAACCCTGACAGCTCTAAAAAGAAGTCAAACAAAAACAGTTGCAAGGTTGATAGCGATAAGATATGTTTTATAACAACAGAAATGAGCATAGAAGAAATGCTGGAGAGTAGAGAGAAAAGAAAGATGGCGTTGTGTGCGAATGCGCCATACAAATGTGAGTCGTGTATTGAGGTGTATAAGAGTCAAATTGATTTGGATAAGCATTTTTCAGAATTTCATACTGAGGTGAGTTTTTATGTACCAGATGATCCTAAAAACTATGCAATCGATCAAGCTAACTGCGCACGCTGGAATGCCGATAGCCGAACGGTGAAGGGGTCGTACTGGCCGACTCGTGATCCGGGGAACGCGGGTTCGAATCCCACCGCCGCTCGACTATTGTGGTGCTAACGGCAGTATTAGTAATTACACAAATTACTAATAATCTTAAAAAAAAAATGGGACTCTCCCACCCACTCATTCGCGCTCGCCTCGTCCGTACCAGAACGGCGATGTGACGTCATAACGCCAGTTGCGCAGTTAACTCGACCGGTTTATATTTATACTAGCTTTCCGCCCGCTGCTGCGCCCGCGTGGAATTTTGTCTGTCACAGAAAAACTTTATCGCGCGCGTCCCTGTTTCAAAAATCGGGATAAAAACTATCCTATGTCCTTGCTCGGGACTCAAACTATCTCTATGCCAAATTTCATCAAAATCGGTTCAGTGGTTTAGGCGTGAAAGAGAGACAGACAGACAGAGTTACTTTCGCATTTATAATATTAAGTATAAATTTTATCTACTTTGTTTCTTTCAGAAAGGCACACATACTCGATGCGATATATGCATGTCATACATGCCAACTACAGCGCTACCAGCTCATAGAAATGCACACTACCTCAAATATACATGTGTACTGTGCGACATAACAGCATACAGTTCCTTGGATATGGTGGACCATTTGAAAAGTATCCATTCTGTGAATGCGACTGTTGTGAAGAAAAATAAGGTATTTGAAATGTTGGTTATGAACCCGGGATCTCTCGGTGTAGTAGTCCGTTTCGAACCACTACACCAAATGGCCGACAAAATGCAGCAGTAATGCAATAAGACTTGTTTCAACTCCAATCTAAAGCCCGGTCTGTGAGCACGTAGAATTTTGTCCAATGACCCCAAGCTACCCATCCTTATCGCTCGCGCGTAATTATATTGCTGTCGCGACTGTGCGACGGGCGCCCGCAGTGAGTGTGCGAGCGCGACAGCAACATAATTACGCGCGAGCGATAAGGACGGGTAGCTTGGGGCGTGGCTTGGGGTCATTGAACAAAATTCTACGTGCTCGCAGACCAGACAATAAGTTAACAATATGTATTTTATAAAACTCGTTTGAATCAGTTAAGGCGCTACCTCGTAAAAGTTTTCGGCCGACTGAATGCCTCGCACACAGAGGGATAGAAATATGATTTCTCAGTGCGAGGAAAGGGACAGCAATAGCGCGCGCGGCGCGGAATAAAATAACGTAAGCGACAAAAATCGAAAATCATGTATTTATTGAAAAACCAAACACTATTTAAAGAAAATAACTCGACCAGTACTTAGAATATGTTATTACCTTGCCAATATACAAAATTTGGTATTGAAATATTAGCCTATCTGCTTATAAAGCGAAAAACCGAGTAATAGAAGGGTCATCTTTGCATTTTTTTTTCTATCGAGAAAATTGTTTCCTTTCATGTTTCGGCTTCGACCAGACACTAGATTTATTAGTCAACTATGACATATTTCAAAATAAGAACATAAGTAATAAGAAAAGTACGATTAAAACTAATTCTGCGCTTCTTTAAAACGCCCAATATTTCAAGGCATCACCTTAATGTCGCTTTATTGATATTTATTTATTTGAAACCTACAGGATGAGAAGGCACGCGTGCCCAACCCGGGCTCGAAGCCGCGACGGAAGGCGGCCATGATGGACAAGCGCACGCCGCTCGGATACCAGTGCGCTGAGTGCGACAAGTACTTTGAGTAAGTTTACTTTTATTGAAGACTAGCTGCCGCCCGCGACTTCGTACGCGTGGATCCCGTTTTACCCCCTTCATCTATCTTACGCGGTTTAGATTTTTTCATACAAATAATTTTTCCCGCTAACTCCCGTTCCCGTGGGAATTTTGCAATATCCTGTTGTAACTAAGCTTTAAGTTTACTAAAGTACCTGCATGCCAAATTTCAAGCGTCTAACTTAAGCGGTTTAGATTTTTCATACAAAAGGATTTTCCCGCTAATTCCTGTTCCCGTGGGAATTCCTAAGTATACTATAACCTGCCCAGGAGTATGAAGAATAATTGTACCAAGTTTCGTTAAAATCCGTCGAGTAGTTTTTGTTTCTATCAGGAACATACAGACGGACAGACAGACAGACAGACAGACAGACAGACAAAAATTTTACTAATTGCATTTTTGGCATCAGTATCGATCACTAATCACCCCCTGATAGTTATTTTGAAAATATATTTCATGTACAGAATTGACCTCTCTACAGATTTATTATAAGTATAGATACCCACATATTTACAAGTAGGTTTTGCGCGTGAAATTTTGTCTGTCACAGAATTTTTTTATCGCGTGCGTCCCTGTTTCAAAAACCGGGATAACAACTATGCTATGTCCTTCCCGGGACTCAAATTATCTCTATGTCAAATTTTATCAAAATCGGTTCTGTGGTTTAGGCGCGACTGCGTGACAGACAGACAGTTACTTTCGCATTTATAATATTAGTAGGTAGGGCCGATGTACAACTTTTATAGAACACATTTTTCTGATATTAACTCAATTACCTTTCAATCGACTGTTATTTAGATTTCAAATTAAAAATAAAGTTGGTATGTTGAGTTTCTTCACGAGATTGAATCAGAAATGAGGAGACCCGTAAACGAACTAAATTCGCTGACATGGTCCGACGGATTAGCAAGCTGAAGTGGCAATGGGCAGGGCACATAGTACGCAGAACTGACGGCCGGTGGGGCAGCAAGGTTCTGGAGTGGAGGCCGCGTACAAGCGCAACGTAGGACATCCAATCAATAGACGTCCCCTGCTGGACAAAGGCCTCCAAGGATTTCCAGAACGACCGCCCGCATCCAGGTGCTTCCCGCGATCTTGAACAAATCCTCGGTTAATGCAGCCTGCCTACACATATTTTATAAGCCCATACATATTATTGTCACGTTTCACATAATTTTTATGATTTTCTAATATTTTATCTTCATTCAGGAACAAGAACCAAAGATGGAAACACGTCCAGCGTAGCCATAGAGAAGGCTACAAGTGTTCGGTGTGCAGCAAGCGATTCGCGTTCAAGAACAACCTCACTAGACACGAACAGTTAGTTTCTTTTTCTAGGTCTTTTCTATGACAAAGCCTTGGGTTTATCTCGTAGGTGATAAAAGTCCACTTGATCAATGAAAAAAGGTCGTATTTGTTCACCTGGGTGAATCAATGCCTATGTGAACAAAGGCGACCGCTTTGGTCGAATCAATTCACCTGGGTGAAATGGTTCCGAGGTGAAATGAGGACACTAAAATCTCCACTTTGTTCATCTAGGTCATTGGTTATTTGAGACGCGCCCCCTTTCGACCATACAAAGAATTCCCCCTCCTCTAGTCAAGATTATTTATTGGTCGTATCGAGCGGTCTGGAATGCATTCTCTTAGCGGTCGCAGGTTTTTTATACTTAAGTACACAGATGGCCCGCGCTCCTCTTTAAAGGTCTTTGCACCTCCCCTGGGGGGCGCGTCCCTCACTTTGGGAACCAATGATCTAGGTGAACGGGGAGGGGGGACGTCAGATAGTTTGAACTACTTGTGAAGTAAAATGTCCAAGGAAAAAGCAGTTGTTAGGTATTTGTCTGTTATGGTTTCACTGTATGTTTTCCGAACAAAATAAATATTAATTTATGGTGTCTCCCAGGATGCACAAAGGCCCGCCTCCTAGACAGGAGTGCCCGCAGTGCCACAAACAAGTGCGCGTAGACCTTATCAAGGTGCACGCCCGGATACACACAGCCAGGCAGGGCTTTGTGTGCGTGGAGTGCGACAAAAGGTATATACAGGGTGGCTTTGAAATCGTTGGCATCCTTCTAAATAATATAAACTATAACTCAAAGGTGACTGACTGACTGACATAGTGATCTATCTATCAACGCACAGCCCAAACCACTGGAGGGATCGGGCTGAAATTTGGCATGCAGGTAGATGTTATGACGTAGGCATCCGCTAAGAAAGGATTTTACGAAACTCCACCCCTAAGGGGGTAAAACAGGATCCTAGCGGACGAAGTCGCGGGCGGTCGTTAGTCCTTTTAATATAAGACTACTCATGATACATAGTGCATTCATTATTCAATTTTTTTTTAAACATTAGTCGTTTTTCAAATTAAATTTTAAATGAACGATTTCGTGTTCGATTCCCGCCTTAGGCAGTTCGATTTTTTCAAGATGTTTATTATAAATAAATAAATAAAAGGTAAATAGATATTAAAATAGACAAAGTGACTTACCTTAAGATTTCCGCTTAGTGACGCTGACATAAATAAGGTACTTGATACAAATAAGGCCTACGTTCTAATAAGGCCTATGCATAAGAAAACACAGATAAATAAATCCAACCGGGATAATACTTCAAGGACACGTACTCATATGCCCTATAACCCGGTAGAGTGCAAGAGCGTCCCGATCCACGATCCCAGTACCAATTGGCACACGTTCTTCTAAGGTGGTGGGTGATTTCGTGCTGTCTTATAAAAATCTGTCGATTTCATCTTAAATTTTCGGTAAAATGACGCTGGTTTAGATTAAGCTTTTCTTGGTAATCGTTTCTAAATGTTTCTTACTAGCTAATAATTACCTTAATTTGTACTACTGGCTATAGATGCATTATTTGTAAATTTTTAAAGACAACAAGAGCGAGATATCTAATAAGGCCTAGGCCTTATTTCAGCATGGTAGGCCATATTAGATACTTATGTTAACACCTGATTACGGACAAATTCATTAAACTAAATGAGTAAAAGAGTTACTAATATTTATTTAATAAGAATGTTACTAACAGCACAGAAAAGAAAAAGAAAACAGAGTCGAAAAAAATTACAAACCCTGTAAAAAAAAGAAAAAAAAATACAAAATCAATAAAAAAATAAGAAAAAAGCCGTATGTATAATTCTAAAGGAAAGAAGAATAAAAGCTGGTATTATCATGCCTGTCTCGAAGACAAAGTAGCAGATATGCGACCATAAAGAACTGCTTTTGGTGGTATCACAAATATTGTGTAGGAGTTCGTAAAGATGATTCAGAGGCCTTTTTATGCACTGGTTCTAATAAAAATAGAGATCTCATTTTGTTTACAAAAATTCAAGACTAAATGGTATTCCCAAACTGATTTATTTAAAAGGTTTTATGTGTAGGCCTTATTCGAACACGGTGTTTTAATAAGCCCTATACAAAAAAATAATATTGTTTGTTTTTGATATTTTTTTCAATAATATATGTAAGGAATCATTACTTTGTTAGTCCACGGAGCTTACATCCCTCCCTGTGTACAACTTTACTTACGAGTACTACACGCAACTGACATGTAAAATTTGCAAGAAAAAATCAATTTGGTGTAAAAAATGCGCCACGCACTAAAGCATCCTAGGCTATGATTTATGTCTTACCATATACAATAGCTCTGAATAAGATTTTGGTATTTTTTTAGTAAATGAGTATAACTTACAACTCCTTTTTAACTCTTAAACCTAACAAAATCATAGTATGTTTTTTTCTCATAGTAGTAGTTGTGGTAGTAGTCCATTCTCCGACCAGGTGTTTAAACACCACCCATTTTCCGGCTTTTCCAGTTGACCAAGAATTTTTCTAATATTTTTCTGTGGATACTTGACCTCTATTTAGAAACATACTAAAAATTTATAAAAATTGACAAGAATAAAAAGTTTCAGGAGTATCTGGGTTAATATTATCTATAATTTGTGTATAATTCGTGGTGGAATAAGTGGAATTTAAGTTTATCTAGAGATATACAGTATATTTCTGTTTACTAGTTATGTACAATTTTAATAACGCAAACAAATCGACGTTTTTAGGGTTCCGTAGCCAAAATGGCAAAAACGGAACCCTTATAGTTTCGTCATGTCCGTCTGTCCGTCTGTCCGTCTGTCCGTCTGTCCGTCTGTCCGTCTGTCACAGCCGATTTACTCGGAAACTATAAGTACTACAGTGATGAAATTTGATGGGAATATGTGTTGTATGAACCGCTACAAAATTATGACACTAAATAGTAAAAAAAAGAATTGGGGGTGGGGCCCCCCATACATGTAACTGAGGGATGAAAATTTTTTTTTCGATGTACATACCCGTGTGGGGTATCAATGGAAAGGTCTTTTAAAATGATATAAAGTTTTCTAAAAAACATTTTTCTTAAAGTGAACGGTTTTTGAGATATCAGCTCTCAAAGTCGTAAAAAGTATGTCCCCCCCCCTCTATTTTTATAACTACGGGGTATAAAATTCTAAAAAAAATAGAGGTGATGCATGCTAATTAACTCTTTCAACGATTTTTGGTTTGATCAAAGTATCTCTTATAGTTTTTGAGATAGGTTGATTTAACTGTAATTTTGGTTAAGTTATTGTGCTTACACTGAAAACGATGGCTGAACCTTATAAGATAGATCAAAAAATATACTACAGTATTGTACACCTTTTAAAATCCGCGATGATATAAAATCTTTATAATGTAGGTACTTTTTACGAGAAATATTAGCTTATTCAAGCAATACGCCATTAATCCTTATCCAGTAATGTACCTTAAATACATTGTGCATTTGATAAAGTTTAATATTACAAATGTGATTGTTGAGTAATAATAGGTTAAACATATCCATCGAACCAATATTTTTAAAACGCGTTAATCCTATAGATTATTATTACATCGATTCAAGAAGATCGGTCGCTCGCTGCGCTGCAGCGCGTGAGTTGCGGGGCGTGGTCTCGCGCGGGAGCGGGGATAAGATAGCTAACCGCGTCGACCCGAACGGGCAGACACGTGAGGGCAGACGTCGTTGTCACTTGTGCGCGCTAAGAGAATTTCATCGTTCCCATTTACTTCTTTCGCAAGTCGAATTTGGCGTTGAGACTTTTTAATATTGAATTGTACCTATTATAAAAAATAAGTAAGTAGGTATACTGGTTTAATAGGTGCTATTAAACCGGTCACGTACTAATAAATCCCCCAATAATATAAATTCCTTTGTTTTTGGTGCAAATTTTAGTGTTTCGTAGCAGGTTTTTAAAATTTCTAAAGCTTATTGTATATCATCTAACAATGGATACTTTAGATAATACGTTTTCCTACATTCTGAATTATAATAACTATATCGAAGATGATGTGGTTCGCGCATTTCATGAAAAGTTACTTCGGTGCACATCATTTAGACCGC
Source organism: Ostrinia furnacalis (assembly GCF_004193835.3). Taxonomy (NCBI): domain Eukaryota; kingdom Metazoa; phylum Arthropoda; class Insecta; order Lepidoptera; family Crambidae; genus Ostrinia; species Ostrinia furnacalis. Next base: position 34,180 of record NW_021131429.1, on the reverse strand, counting down.
GTGAGCTAGAATTATTTCAACACCCTGAACTGATTGAACCTGTACCTAAAAATGAGACGCACCTTCAAGTAATTTATGACGGTGACGTGGGATTAGTGGGGCACTGGAGTTGTATTTATTACATTAATGGAATACTGCGTGTGTACGATAGTCTTGTTGGTGTTCTAGGAAAATCGCAAAAAATATATGTAAAAGCCTTGTTTCCGTATCTATCGGAGTCATGTATTCAGTTTCCAAGTGTTCAGCGACAACCGAATACTATTGATTGTGGTTTGTTTGCCATTGCTTTTGCCACCTCTTTAGCTCGGAATATTTATAAATACATATATAAAATTAATATTCATACATAAAAGTACAAGGCAAAATATCGGGAGAGTTTAGGCTCCATTCACCAGGTGTATAAATTGACATAATAAGTTTATTATATTTGCTGCTACGGAACCCTTTATGCGCGAGCCCGACTCGCACTTGGCCGGTTTTTAATGATAAAATACCACATTTTGTTTAATACAACCTCAATTTTAAGGTCTAGAGGCATTTGAATCATATAGGCCTTATTCCGTGTAGGTGATTTAATAAAGCCAAAATCAGTGGTTTCGTAATTTGCTTATTTTGAAGAGATTTAGTTAAAAATTGTGTTATTTTTTGTAATATTGCTAAAATTAAAGGATGGAAGAAGTTAATTAACCTTGTTTTTGTTGATTGGCGTTAATATTTATTAAAATATAAGCATTTAAAGTTAGGTAGGCTTTATTTGTATCAAGTACCTTACTTGAGTTTTTACCATAATTTGCATGCTTAAATATTTTTGATTTGATTTGTAGGTTTGCGAGTCGAGCGTCTTACGAACATCATTTAAAGTACACCCAAGTGCATGCTCCACAGTTGCTGTTAAAGTAAGTAATTCTTGAAAGAAAGAAAGAAAAAATATTTATTTGGTAACTTAAAATATTTTTTTTTCTAATTTTTTACTTACCTATATTTTTTTACCAGCTGTGCCCCGCGGTGTTACCCGCGATAAAACGTAGCCTGTGTTAATCCAGGGTGTCAGCTAACTCCGTAACAAATTTTATTAAAATCGCTCCAGACAAAGAAGTAACAAACATACACACTCACAAACTTTCGCCTATAGAATATTGGTGTGAATTTAAACGTTCATAAGTGACAAATCATAAAGGTAGCAGGAAGGCGCTGGATGCAGGCCGCTACCAACCGGGCGATGTGGGAATCATTGGGGGAGGCCTATGTTCAGCAGTGGACGTCCTGTGGCTGAAATGATGATGATGATTGGGCTCCGAAGGACACAGTCGAGTTTTAGTGGGTAGACCCCGAGGAGAGACCCATATAAAATCAAAGCATTTCTCGACAGAAAAAAAGGGTTAGGCTAGTTTCCTGAAAAAATTTTTGTCCGTCAATTGTATCAAAAAATATTGGACACGTATATTTTAATTTGTCAATCAAACAAGCAATTACGAAGGCATGGTGCGTTGAAGTTCCGCGTGACGTCACACCGTGCTACACTTTTAACCACGCCTTGATATCACGTCTTCTTTTGAACTTTGGTGCGCTTTATCTCTGTCAATCTTCATTATTTTGAAAAAGTGAAATGTACCTACATGTCGAGTATTTTTTGATAAGTTAACTGACGGATTCAAAATCTTTTTTTTAACCCAGGAAACATACGTTACTATTCCCACCTCTCGTTCCCACCGCTGCAACTCCTGTGTAGCCAGGCTCTACAGCTTGACCGCCAATAACCCAACCAGTGAAGGCCAAGTTTGTCCCGGGGAAAAGTTAAACTGTCATTGGACTAGTGTTGCCGAACCGATAGTTTTCATCTGAAAAAGCCTTATCTATCGATAGTATCGACAGTATCGATACTATCGATAGACCAATCGATAGTCTTGCGATAGTTTTGCTATCGATAGACTATCGTCTTAAATGTTATTCTGAGCTTTGTTACGTCTTGTTTGAATAGTGTAATTGGTACTACCGTTCTATTCATGAATAAAATAAATAAATAAATAAATATATCGATAGTCGACTATCGAACGGTAACACTACATTGGACCCGCAACGAAATTAATCAAAAGAACATAGGAGAAGTTCGAAGCCAAGAAACGTCCCTATTTTCGTGATATAGATCATCCTTTTGTGTCCCTCCAGGTATAAATGTGCGACGTGCGATAAAGGTTACCGGTCACGCGGCGAGTTGCGTGACCACGTCAATTATAAGCACATGGGCAGGACGCAGCACAAGTGTCCCATTTGCGGGAAGGTAAGGACGTAGCACACTTATCAACCCGGAAACGGATCGTAACCGTATCGAGGCGGTCAGTATTCTTTGTATGAAACTCCATACTGCAACGCACACTTATAAACGCCTCGCCTCGCGGTTGACAGCTCGCGAAAGGCGATGCGGTGTTGATCCCTTTCAGAGTTGATAAGTCAGACTTAGAGTGTTTTCACATTAGGGCGACAGAAGCGTGACAGCAGCGCGGCAGCGGCGTTTTTATAATGTGAAGGCATCCGCTGTCACATAGTATGAAATTATCGCTATCGCTGAAGTCGCCTAAAAGCGCTCTTAAGGCTTATTTTGTAGATGAACATAGGCACAACGTTCGTTTGGTAAGGCCGTGTCCTAAGGGAGCGTTTTAGAGTAATGCGGTCCGGAGGAACCGCTCGCTCCTTAGCAGTTCATACAGATCGGCTGTGCGGAGCGATCCGCACTGACAGGCCGCGTGACACTAAAACCAGCCTAATGGCGCAAGTACACTCTGCGAGAAATTGACAGAGACGAGCGCGAGCCCGCACAATGAAGTATGGGCGACACACGGTGAAACTAACTAAAGTGCGTGTTTACACTATACGTCTCGATCAATTTTCGCATAGTGTACTTGTGCCATATTAGCCTCCGTTAAAACTGGCATGGGTTCTGTATCAAAAATTATAGGTCTCGCTAGACCTAACTCAGTCAGTGCCTGAGGTATGGAAGCGGCACGGGAGGGGTGACATTCACATAATGAGGGCTATCGTTCTTATACTTAACAGTTGGCACCCCTGGCGATTGACAGGACCTTACTCTACAGTGGCGCCATCTTGATGAGCGCAAATGCGATAGTCCTCCTACCACTTTAGCGCTCACCAGTTGGTGCCACTGTCTTCGCTGCTAGCAAGTGACAGGACCTTACTCTACAGTGGCGCCATCTTGATGAGTGCAAATGCGATAGTCCTCCTACCACTTTAGCGCTCACCAGTTGGCGCCACTGTCTTTGCTACTAGCAAGTGACAGGACCTTACTCTACAGTGGCGCCATCTTGATGAGTGCAAATGCGATAGTCCTCCTACCACTTTAGCGCTCACCAGTTGGCGCCACTGTCTTTGCTACTAGCAAGTGACAGGACCTTACTCTACAGTGGCGCTAACTGGTGAGCCGTAAAACGATAGCCCTCATTATGACGTGACAGAGCATACAAATCTGAATTCTCGCAGATATTAAAAATTGACGTTACAAAAACACCCTCCCGTGCTCCCATACCTCAGGCACTGACTCAGTTAAGCATAAAATTACGCGCGAGCGATAAGGATGGGTAGCTTGGGGTCATTGGACGAAATTCTATGTGCTTGGCGAGCGGACTTTACACGTGTACAACTCTCTAATGCAGTGGTTCCCAAAGTTGTCTGGGCTACGACTCATCTAATACAAGTTCCCAAACTCGGTACCCACCTATAGGAAATTTCGCCCGCTGCCCAGTGGTTGGACTAGTAGGCTAGTGTGTCGTTCTAGAACAGTCTTTCCCAAAGTGGGCGATAACGCCCCCTTGTGGGCGCTGCAGGCTTAAATAGGGGCGGTAAGAGACCCAGAAAAAAAATCGGGACGTTGTGTAGAGGCTTGGGAGGCGTCATCTACTAGGAGGACTCTTAGACACCGACTGAGCTCGACTCTTGACTACAAAAATGGGGGCGCTAAAAATAATTTATTCTCAAAGTGGGCAGTAGACTAAATAAGTTTGGGAACCACTGTTCTAGAAGCAGGGCCCACTAATGTTCGCTCGCGAGCCACCACTGTCTGTATTTAAGTGCTAAACCTATAGTGTGTGTGCGTTATTATCATCCTGTACTTGGTTGTATTGTACCTTAAATACCCCCCATTAATAAGGTATAATCTCCAGGCGCTGGCGACACGTCGCTGCGTTGGACGTCACGTGCGACGCGCACACGAAGGCGTTCGAGAAAGCGCGCGGGACAAAGTCTGTCAACAGTGCGGGAAGACTTTCCGGGTGAGCGATATTAGACTTTAAGTCCATGACAACAGGGTCCATATTTAAAGATTCAAAGGTTATTTATTCACCGAGACAAGTTAAGTTTAAGTGCGCGTGTCAAGATCTTCGGGGGAGCACGCCATATTTGACCTTATGGCGATGATAAATAGGGTCTTTATTTGTGTATTGGCCATAAAGTTAATATACCTACCTAGCGGAAAAGCAACAAAGAACTGAGCGAGCGAGGTGTCGCTAACAGCAACACTGTGCGATGCCGTCGGCGTCACGTCAAACAGAGCCAAAACGCAACTATTTGACAGTTAGGAGGCACTTAGTGGTTCGCTGAAAATAAAAGCTACAGAAACGTTCAGCGATTGATTTTATTGGTACAACAAAACAGTGAAACAATCCTGACGTGACACAATTATATCCAGTGTCATCCAAAATCGGTTTCGTTTGACAGCTCTTGGTTGTTCCTCTATTTCGAAGGAATATTAACTTTAGGGTATTAGCACGTGCGGCGTGCGCACGAAGACAGGTTATTTTACATTATAAATAATTCAAAAAAATCCTAATAACAATTACGTATCATTTACCTATTTATTTATTTCTTTACAGGACAAGAAAGGTCTCCGAGAACACGAATTCATCCACACAGGCGAGCGTCCGCTAGCGTGCGAGATATGTGGATGCACCTTTAGGCAGAGCGCGTCTCTATACACGCATCGCAAGCGAGTCCACAAAATATTCCCGCAAAAGAAAAACGTTGAGTTGCTTGAACCAGAGAAATGCAGCTGAAATAACGGTAATGTTCAATAACGCGTTATAACGCACGTTATGAATACTCTAAGAAGAAAAACGTTGAGTTGCTTGAACCAGAGAAATGCTGCTAAAATAACGGTAATGTTAAATAACGCGTTATAACGCACGTTATGGATACTCTAAGAAGAAAGTCGTAAGAGTTGCTTGAACCAGAGAAATGCAGCTAAAATAACGATAATGTTCAATAACGCGTTATAACGCACGTTATGGATACTCTAAGAAGAAAGTCGTAAGAGTTGCTTGAACCAGAGAAATGCAGCTAAAATAACACGTTATAACGCACGTTATGGATACTCTAAGAAAAAAGATGTAAGAGTTGCTTGATCCAGAGAAATGCAGCTAAAATAACGATAATGTTCAATAACGCGTTATAACGCACGTTATGAATACTCTTAAGAAGAAAGACGTAAGAGTTGCTTGAACCAGAGAAATGCAGCTAAAATAACAGTATTGAGAAATAACGCGTTATAACGCACGTTATGGACACTCTAAGAAGAAAGACGTAAGAGTTGCTTGAACCATAGAAATGCAGCTGAAATAACGGTAATGTTTAATAACGCGTTATAACGCACGTTATGGATACTCAAAGACTGAGTTGTACCCACGATCACAGAAACTAAAGGGAGATGTGTCAAGGGGTCGGGGCCGGTGTCGCAGCAATATGCCCAAAAACAGAACACATTGCTGCAGACGTCATAATGTAAACAGTTTACATTGCTTGCGTAGTACTAAAGATTATTCGAACGTTGAGTACTGATACCGCAGTGGAAAATGAGCACATATAGATGACCCAAGCTGAACTGTCCCACCAAACTCAATGACAGGGGGGCGCTACCATCGTTCAACTATATGGTTTCCAACATGGCAAAAATCGGAACCAGCGATCCGGTATTGACGGTGGCGCCCCACTGTCAATGTCATCGATAGGACAGTTCACTATTTTGGAACTATATTTAGATTACTTTGTGTGTGTCAATTTCTAATGCGACACTAATTTCGAACTCTGCATTAGCATCTCTCTATGGTTGCACCACATTACTTTAACCGTAACGATAACCATAACTGGTGTTTGAGAAATGCAGATAAAATAACGGTATTGAAAAACATAACCCTACTTCTGGCGCAGTCGCGTAAAAATAACGCGTTATAACATACGTTATTGATACTCAAAACTCAGACAGAAGAAAAGAAAAGCGCGGAGTTGCTTGAAGCAGACAACGATAGTAGCAAGTATCAAGAAGAGAAATGCAGCTAAAATAACTGTAATTTTAAAGTCTTAACAGTACAGATACTCAAGTATCAATAATTTAAAATGCGAAGAATAAAAATTCACCATAATGTAAATGTTGAATATCACGAAAAATTACTTAGATACTACTAACGGAACAGAAAGTATTAAATTGATAACTACTTTACGTAATGAAGAATGTTCACTAATTTTGTTTTTTAGCTTTCTGTATTCTCTGTTAAAAATAAAAAAATACACGTGAAAGAATTATTTCGATACGTCAATTAGTTTCCAAGATATTGAATTTTAAAAGTGCGGGCGGCGGCCGGCCCGCCGTAATATGCGCGTGACGTCATTTTACAGTGACTGGCTCATATTTGTATGGGTGGAATCTTGCAAGCTGAATTAAGACCCACTTCCAGGCAACCGATTAAGCTGAAATTTCGCAAACACATGTGATTTGGATGACCATGCAATATTATGATGACATGGAGCTGATCTGATGATGGAGCTGGAAGGTGGCCATAGCAACTCTATAATAAAAGGACTTAAATGCATCGCGTTTGGGCTCGTTCATTTTGTATTGATGAGTATTTTAATTCTATATAGTAATCAGGGTCTAATGATGAAGCTGGAAGGTAATTCGCAATAAAACGACACAATCGCATCAAGTTTGGGTTTGGTTCAATTTTAATTTCTGTGATGGGTCTGGGTGTTAATATGCATAATAAGTTTGTATTTACAAAAAAAATGTATTTAAGTATGTTTATATCCGTTTTCTAGTGAGCGGACACTGTGAATGTACGTCACGCATATCACGCGGGGTCACGTGACCGTCGGCGCACGGTGGATCGAAATGGCATTAAAGTGGACATAGGGATTTTTTCCGGAAAATCGAATTTTAAAAATTGCCAATCGATAGTCCTTTGCTCACTCATCACGACATGTCATATCACATTTTTCTCTAAACCTGATACTTTAGCTTAAAAAAAATAATTTGTGTTTTTTTTGTATGAAACGAGACATAAAGTGCTAATTTTCTCCGAAGACCTGCTAGATCGTGACTTGAAACAACCTAGGTCGGTATAACTGCATTATTTATTAATATTCTAAGCTATTTCCAGCTGCTCCAAACCGCAACTTAGCCTGTTAAACGATTCCGAAAAAAATTAAAAATTGACTCTTCTTGTAATTGTATTTTAGTTCTTTTTTTTAGAAAAAGCTTCGATTACGGTACTAGAAAGTGATTTTATCGTTAGGTGACATTGTTATCTATTCTCAAAACCTGTTAAACCCTTTCTTTCCTATCAGCACAAATCTAGCCCAAGGCGTGTAAAAATACGGCTATAGGTGTCATACATGACATCATAGGTTTCTTGTAGCGATGCTTGAGTTGCATGGAAAGAATAAGCATCTTTCATAATAAATTCACGAGATCGCATCACACCGAAACGTGGACGAATTTCATCACGGAATTTAGTCTGGATTTGATAGAAATTTACCGGTAATTGCTTATAACTTTTCAGCTCATTACGTGCCAAATCTGTAATAACTTCTTCATGAGTAGGACCAAGCACGAATGGATTATCATGACGATCTTTGAAACGAAGTAATTCCGGACCGTATTGTTCAAAACGACCAGATTCTTCCCAAAGCGCAGCAGGTTGAGTGACAGGCATAAATACTTCTAATGCGCCTGAACGGTTCATTTCTTCGCGAACAATCGCATCTACTTTCTTTAAAACACGTGTTCCCATGGGCAACCAAGAGTATAAACCAGAAGCTAATTTACGAATCATCCCCGCACGTAACATGAGCTGGTGCGAAATGACTTCAGCATCATTTGGGGTTTCTCTTAACGTTGCAAATAAAAAGCGGCTTGCGCGCATGGAAACTGTCCTAAAGTTAAGTGTTATTTAGAAATACTCAAACGAGCAAAATCATCTACTCAGTTTTAAGCAATCGGCATTATGACATGAATCATTGAATTTCGTGTAATCTAAAGCAAGCTGAATGAATTAANGAAACATATTGATGCTTAACGTTGTGTTTGGGTGAACACCAAGTTGCTCCACACACAAATGCAACTTTATCAAAATAAAATTCTTGTTATTATCTTAGGTAACAGCACAATTGCAAATACTTCAATGAAGTTACCATCCTCAAAGCATTCACAAGAAATACCCAAGTACTTTAAATAACTTTTTGGTTAAGGCTGCTAGCGGCAGTTGGGAAGTTCTAAAATCTAGCAGTAGACTGTAGCTAATTAATTATTAAAATCTGTTCACACTCAAGTTAATTGTATGCAATTTCATGCCAATGACAAAAATAAGCACAGTTAAACAACCAAGCCGCAGTGGCACTGCTAGTCTCAGCCCAACCCTTGCAATAAAACATTAATTCAACTCACCAAATATCACAGCTGATTCCTTTTGTATTGCATTTTCACTCACCATATATCACAGCTGATGCCTTTTGTATTGCATTACCTTCTGTCCAACTCCAAATTACTTATGTGGAGTACCCTTGCTAAGTGTTCAGCTTCACTCTGGTATTGATTGTGCTTGACCAATTTGCTCACCACAGGGCCAACCCGCAGACAGATAAGTCACCACATCTAAAACTCAAGTCAAATCTAAAAATATGCACACACAACATGCTACAACCAGTATCCTTTTCATTAAACAGCTGATAAATAACCTCAAGATTAAAATCATTTTCACCATATGAGAATAACCAACAATAATGACTGGTACACAAGAATACCCTTTAAGTTAAATGTACCACATTCTATATCTTTTTTTTAATTATAATAATTGGATAAATTTTAATCACCCACACTAATTTTCAATTTTAGTGATACAACCTAAATCACTACTGGTAGCAGAAATTAATTGATAAGTTGGAAAAGTTCAATATTAACATTATCTTTACTCAAAATATAGCATCATGTAACATAATAATAATTATGCTTCACAATAATTGAAGTATCAATCACTATAAGAGTACCAAAAATACACCATATGTTCAACGGCATAACTGGCTGCTTTACTTAATTTCAATTTACAAATTAAGCTATTTAATAGATTTTATCTCATCTTATAGTGCTCTACATCAAGAAAGAAACATCATGATACTAAAACTGGTTTACACAACACAGACCTTAGCTTCAATTTACTTGAATAAAACGAATTATTAATTCTTCTCCAAAATAATGCCAAGAGGTTACTCGGGCATGATCACCAAACTTATTTAATTTATCTGACCATATTCTATCCATTCTTTATTGATTTTAAATCTCAACAGGTTATTCTTCGCAGAATGCAAACATGAACCAATGAACACCGTTCAATTTAATTTCTTTTACTAAAATAGTTTATTAGGCATTGCAATTAAAGTGAGCACATACCATAGCTTTCACACACATTCCTGGCATTATCAGTAAAGACTGACAATACTTATAACATTTGTTGCATCATTCACTTCCATGCATTATTTGGCTCAAAAGGAAATGTGTTAATATTGTTGCTGTTAGAATATTCGATAGTAATAATGAATCGTACCTGCTCTGGGGCCATCGTTAGTCAAATTGTTCACCACTTACGTGACCACAAGCCGAGTTACGGAGGGAGTATCTTCATAATTTGCGTCATCATTTGTCGTACTTAAATACTTTTCTGCATCTCACACATTTGTCAGCGTGGTTTCCTTGATATTCTCTCTTCATCATATTCAATTATAATCATAGAATCGTGGGCGTTTTGTGTTAACATTCGTGACAAATAACACGAAACATTGGTCACCTGGAACACTTTGAAATCACGTTACTATCATAGGTTTCAGATCTCACTTCTGAACTATTAAGGGCCGGTAGATCTATTCTCATAAATAAAACACTGGATACTCATCTTTCACATTATATTGCCTTATTTTAGTTACAATTCATCACTTAGCACAAAAGCGCGCGGACTCGTCTCCGCGCGTCCCTCTATTCTGACGTTTGATTCTCGTGTGACATTGACGTATTGTCAATGTCACTATGACAGCAACTCATTGGCCACAACTATATCGTTATTTTAACGTTTTAGATTTTTCATAATTAACAATACCTAGTAACATTCTCAATTGTACACAAATATTATTTAAAGAAATCTGTTATTATAATTATTATAGCCTGACCAGGAACATAAAAACCCTCGCCATGTTGCGGAAAACTAATGGTACTAATTTCTTTTAATGGCAACAGTAACTGAAAACTTCATTGATATGTCACCTTGCATGTCAGTCTATTGCTGTCAAAGTGTAAACAAACTTTATTTTAAATGTGCGCAATTGATTTGGTGAATTACATTGCTAAAATCTTTTTATAGTCGTGAAAGAAAAGTGGTTCACAATGTGTTAAAGTATTTGTCGAAGAGAAATACTAAGGGTTCGGACAATATTTTCATTGAATATTTTTTCCGGCAAGGGTGTCAAATTGACTGACATATTTATCGCATAGTACAGTCCACTATGAAAATTAGCTGTGGTTTGTTTCAACTACCTATTTTAAAGTTTTTTGTCACTTTCTAAGTGTTGAATTTTATGGAATTGGGAAAGAAGTACCGAGTTTGAAGCGTTCATGAGCAGACATTGCAGTTGAATATTCAAGTTCTGAATTTGATTATCGATGAATAATAAAATAAATCCTACGAGCTCGATTGATGTTTTCATTTTATTTATTTAAACCAAGGTACCTATAATAATATTTTTTCGTTAATTCATGAAAATATCAAATTAGCCTGTAATCCTGAATCCTGATACATAAAGTTAGCCTATTAATTTAACACAGGTACGACTGTACTCAGTGTTGCACTATCAAATGCAATTGACGCGCCTCTATGCCAGGGTTTTTATGTTCCTGGTCAGGCTATACAACTTAATAAATAGTAATGTAAATGAAATATTACGTACATAATAGATGCAATAAAATGTTGAGTATTAAATAAAACTCATGAAATTAGCATGCATTTTTTTATTCACAGTGTATACAAAATATCACAGTCACACACACTTTCTTATTCGAATGATTACTTACAAAATAATTATACTGTGACGTGTCACATAGCGGCCTCTTTGACCTAGGTGCCAAGTATGCTTAACTTGAACATTAGAAGAGAGTATAGATAGGGGGCCACTGCTTTTATTCAATATCACATGGGGCCCACTAGCTACTAACTACTAATTGTCACTTGGGGCACTGCTTCCAGTCACATGGGGGCCACTGGTGGGTCACGTCTACGTGTCAGTTTGGCCAGGCCTGTTCATCTCCGCGAGTTTACATCGAAAACAAAACACGCACGATGGCCCACCTACAGGATACTATTCGACAAGGCCTCACATACGAGCGAACATTGACTCACGCACGCGTATTCTTGTGTATGATGGAAGAAAATAAAGAAAATGGTGTACTAAGTACTGTGCAGTATTTAACTGCCTAAATAATAAGAAAAACACAAAATGTACTATTTTAAATTGCCTCAAGACACTGAGAGGTAAATAAGTAGTTAATATTATTCATGATAATTCATGCTAAATCATGTATTTCCTCCGCCATTTTCCGCAGTTTGGCACCTCACGTCACATAATTTTACCGAAGTCAGCCCTATAGTTGTGCCTATAGCTTCGGCGCAGTGCCGATCACTGACGTTTGTCAACAAAATGGTGCTTGACTCTTGAGACAGGCTAAATTACACCATATTGTTAATGACATTGAGCATACATTTTTTTAAATACCTTCACGAAGTAAAACTTCTGTACGTAGTACTTATTATTATTCTGTGGTTTGGCGTAGAATACTGGTGTCATATGGGGGCCACTGCTACTAAATCGTTGTGGATAAAAAAAAAATTAAAAAAAAAAAAAAACGTCACGTGGGGACCACTGATATTGTACATGGGGACTAGTGATGCGTTACGTGGGTGCCACTAATCTGTCACGTGGGGGCCACAGTTGTGTCCCGTGGGGGCCCCCGATGAGCTTTGCGCGCGTGCCTTGAGAGACAAGAGTGCCAGCTGAACTATGCACAGCACACTGAACACTTGTAGGGCGCTGTGGAACTGTGTAATGCGACGATGTGGCTGAGACTTGAAACAGATAGATAGAGGGACTACTAGTTGCTGTATGACACGTGGGGGATACTGTAGGTCACATGGGGGCTCCTACGTACTGATTTTTACGAGGGCCATTATCTAGTGTCTTAAGGGGGGCCACCGGTGTGCCACATGTGGGCCACTGATTAGTCACTCGGGTGTCATCGCTGGTGCGTCACGTGGGGGGCCACTAGTGTGTCACGTGGGGGCCACGGATGTCACGTGGGGGCCACTGCTGTGTCACACGGGGGCCACTAACAAGTCACGGGTGCGTCACTAGTATGTCACGTGGGGGCCACAGTTGTGTCACGTGGTGGCCCCCGGTGCGCCCGACGCGCGTGCCGCGAGAGACGAGTGCCAGCTGAACTTCGCACAGCATACTGAACATTTGCAGAGCGCTGTCGAGCTGTGTAATGCGACGATGAGACTGCGGAGCTAGGAACTGAATAGATAGAGGCCTCTGCTTTCTATGTGTCACATGGGGGCTGGCTGGCTACTAAAAGTCACGAGGGCCACTGTCTAGTCTCTTAAGGGGGCCTCTCTCTAGTGGGTCACGTAGGGCCACCAGTGTGCCACATGGGGGTAACTGGTATCACGTAGGGGCTTAGATTAATAAAACCTAGATAGATAGTCAGTGCACGAAAGGTGAGGCAGTTTTTAGGGAGCCGGCACGGCTTACCCGTAAACGTCACATGAACTGTCAAAGTGAAAAATTGGTAAACACGTCCGACGAATTTTAATTAATTAAAATGGTTTGTGCTGTGAAAGGGTGTCTAAAATACATCAGAAAAACGAAAGAAAGTGACCAGTGTTACATTTCATAAGTAAGTACTACAATTCGACGCGTATTTTGCTTGAATTTGGCTTTCAAAAATTAAATACGTTAATGATACCAGTAACAAGAAAATTTATTTCCCAATTGTTCGCCGTACAAATACACTTTCTTTTTTATGAAATCGAGACTTAAGTCGATTTATCTTATTGTTATTAGGTAGGTTACTTTGAATTCAATAAATAAGTAAGTACACGATGCGTTTTGTTTTATTAATTATAAAATAATTAAAAACGTATTAAAAATTTCCCTACTTTCGGGAAAATCGCCTTCACTGTCTACACTCCCCAACAAAATTGACACTAATGACATAAGATTTTTGCCTCACTCTTGACGAAGCGTTTGTATGAAGACTATCCATCTAGGTTTTATTAATCTAAGCGTAGGGGCTATTAGTGTCACGAGGGGAGGGGGCTATTGGTGTTACGTGGGGGCTATTGGTGTCATGTGAGGGCCACTGATTGGTCACGGGGGCCACCAATGCGTCACGTGGGGGCCACAGTTGTGTCCCGTGGGGGCCCCCGATGCACCCGGCGTGCGTGCCGCGAGAGACACGAGTGCCAGCTGAACTTTGCACAGCACACTGAACACTTGTAGGGCGCTGTGGAACTGTGTAGTGCGACGATGTGGCTGAGACTTGGAACAGATTAGATAGATAGAGGGACTACTAGTTGCTGTATGACACGTGGGGGAAACTGTAGGTCACATGGGGGGCCACTAGTTACTGTCATGTTGAAGCCTTTGGTTACTAATTCACATGGGGGCCCCTACCTACTGATTGTCACGAGGGCCATTATCTAGCGTCTTATGGGGGCCAGCGGTGTGCCACATGAGGGCCAATGGGGTCACGTGGGGGCCACTGATTAGTCACTCGGGTGTCGTCAGTGGTGCGTCACGTGGGGGTCACTAGTATGTCACGGGTGCGTCACGTGGGGGCCACAGTTGTGTCACATGGGGGCCACTGTTGGGGTCACACGGGGGCCACTAATGCGTCACGTGGGGGCCACAGTTGTGTCACGTGGTGGCCTCCGATGCACCCGGCGTGCGTGCCGCGAGAGACACGAGTGCCAGCTGAACTTTGCACAGCACACTGAACACTTGTAGGGCGCTGTGGAAGTGTGTAATGCGACGATGTGACAGCGGAGCCTGGCGAGGTTCTGAAACAGATGTATTTCCTTTTATTTTAAACCTTCGTGTACCTGTTAAAATAAAAAAAATCCGTAGTAAGCTACCACAGATCACAGAAACTAAAGAGGTGACCAGGAGGCGTGGCCGGCGTCGCAGCAATATGCCCAAAAACAGAACACATGTCTCGTGAATGCAATGATGACAGCAGCGACGTCATAATGTAAACAGTTTACATTGCTTGCGTAGTACTAAAGATTATTCGTACGTTGAGTACTGATACCGCAGTGGCAGAGCACATATTTTGATTACTTTGAGTGCGTGAATTTCTAATGCGACACTGAGTTTCGAACTCAGCGCATTAGTTGACAGTAAAATGATAACCACAAGTTTGTATACGACACAAAAGTCTTCTAGTTTGCGCAGCCTCTAATGGCGCAGTTACACAACGCGCAAGTTGATCGAATCAGATAGTGTGAACACACAGTTCAGTTGTTTCGCTGTGTGTCGCCCATAGTTACGTGCGCGTATTCGCACTTGTGTCCGATGAAGGTCACGCATAGTGTAACTGCGCCATAAAGGAATTATAGTTCCAAAATACTGGACTGTCCTGTCGATGACATTGACAGTGGGGCGCCACCGTCTATACCGGATCGCTGATTCAGATTTTTGCCATGTTGGAAACCATATAGTTGAACGATGGTAGCGCCCCCCTGTCATCGAGTTTGGTGGGACAGTTCAGCGTGGGTCATCTATATTAGTGTGTGTCTGGCCTGCTGTCAACTGGTGTCAAAGAGTGTCAGACTCACTCTAGCGCTTAACTGGGTCAGTGCCTGAGGTATGGGAGCGACACGGGAGTAGTGACATTGACATAATATTATAACGTGACAGAGCATACAAATCTGAAGTTTCGCTGACGTTAGAAGTCATAAAAACACTCTTCCGTGGCGTTCCTATATAGAATCAATGACAGGGGGGCGCTACCATCGTTCAACTATATGGTTTCCAACATGGCAAAAATCGGAACCAGCGATCCGGTATTGACGGTGGCGCCCCACTGTCAATGTCATGGATAGGACAGTTCAGTATTTTGGAACTATACCTCAGGCACAGGCTTAGTTAAGCGCTAGACATAATAATATAGTGGCTAGGGTCAAGCGGTGTAAGACTCACGTCAAGTGTGTGATTTAGGCGCTAAATGTCAAATCTATAAAAACCTAATTAATTTATGATATTTTATTTTGTTGATTAGTTTAACCGTTGAATTAATAAAATAAAGTATTAGTTAGGTTAGATTAGGTTAAGATTTTTATGGATTTGTCATTTTGCGCTTTTGACATTTTGCGCCTGTAGCCGCTAGCGACCACAATAAAAATCGTCTTGCAATAGAAACAATGAATGTTTGCAGCCGAAGCCACAAGCAACTTTCCTCAACACTGAAAAAACTCCTCAACACTGAAAAGTAGGCAGGCTATACACCACACACCAAACCTAGGCCTGCTACACGCCTAAATCGTTACTAAGTGGTTAGTGTCAGTTGGTTGGTGGTGTCAACTGGTGTCAAAGAGTGTCAGACTCACCGCAAAATGCTTCCCACAGTGGTCGCAAAGGTGGCTAGTACTGTCTATGTTGTGCACTCGCTTGTGGAGGTACAGTGTCGTGTGGCTCTTGAAAACCTGGGAAATAATAATAAATTGTGTTAACCCAATAATAGTAACACACGAGATGGACAGACGACCTCATAAAGGTGGCAGGAAGGCGCTGGATGCAGGCCGCTACCAACCGGGCGATGTGGAAGTCATTGGGGGAGGCCTATGTTCAGCAGTGGACGTCCTGTGGCTGAAATGATGATGATGAAGTCGGTCCACACTACGCAAATGCTTCGGCTCGTCTAGCGTATGCCGTATCGTAGTGTTCAGTAGCCTGAGTGTGAGTTTACATCAAACGCGTTTACAAAATGTATGAAAATTTTAGTTGTTGATAGTTTCCCGCTAGGGGCGCTGTACAATCCGTCATACATTTAATGTCATTTTTTGACGCGCTCGCTAGTGAGCGCGTTTGAAAAAAACAAACTCAGCCCTCAGTAGTTCTTGCGTGAAAGAGTAACAAACATGAATCCATCTTTAGAAACTATCACATTCTTAATATTTGTAGGATTAAGCGGCCGCCCGCGATTTCGTACGCGTGGATCCCGTTTTACCCCCTTAGGGGTTGAATTTTGCAAAAATCCCGTCTTAGTGAGCACCTACGTTCTAAAAGGAACCCCCATGCAAAATTTGACTCCTAACACTTGTAGTTTCTGAGATTTCGTGATGAGTCAGTGAGTCAGTCATTCAGTGACCTTTGGCTTTTATAGGTAGACTAGCGACCGCCCGCGACTTCGTATGCGTGGATCCCGTTTTACCCCCTTAGGGGTGGAGTTTCGTAAAATCCTTTCTTACCGGATGCCTACGTCATAACATCTACCTGCATGCCAAATTTCAGCCCGATCCGTCCAGTGGTTTGGGCTGTGCGTTGATAGATCACTATGTCAGTCAGTCAGTAACCTTTAGCTTTTATAGATAGATTTAATTTACCTTCTGGCAGACATCACAGGTGTGCACGAAGTTTTTAAGGTGTTCCCAGTTCACGTGGTCTTTTAACCGGGTCTTGTTGGCGAATCGCTTGCCGCAATCGCTGCACATGTACCTGAAAATGTATAAAGATTGAATTAATTCATTTAAATTCGAAAAACTAATTATAAAGCGCTGGTAGGGTCCAAAAGATAAGGAGACATGTAAAGTGCCCCATAAGGGCCACCTTTTCTTTTTTTATTATTTACTATATTTTGACGTCCATAAGTGCCACTTGTGGTCTAAACTGAATAAATATTTTTGATTTTGAGTTTAAAAAACTGAAATAACATCGTTCGTTCGATCGTTTTCAAGCCGGGTCCAATTCGGGAATTCTACGAGTGGACGGCACTACGAGCTTTACATGTAATGTTTCTATTACATTACACGATGCATTCCATTACGCGTTAAACCCGTCTGCACACGGCTTTGGCCGAATGACGTCCGAATGATGATGTTAACTCACTTGAAGTCGTTTTCGGAGACGTGTTTCTTGCTAATCTTCATGTGCTGGTTGTACGTCGCTATGGAAGAGAAGGTACGATTGCACGGCTCGCAAACCAGCTCACCCTTGGCTCTGTAACAAAACAGATTAAATCAAAGATAATTTGAGCATGTAGCTAGTTTTGCAAGGCACACGAATAGCACTTAGCCTCTTGATTGGGCCATAATACTGGCAACTAGTGGTGACTGAGTTTGTTCCGGTGTTTCTTCTCAGCACTTGCCATATGTTTGTCTCGAAGCGCTGGTAGGGCCCAACAGATAAGGAGACATGTAAAGTGCCCACTAAGGGCTACCTTTTCCTTTTTTTTACTGTATTTTGACGTTCTGGAATGGAGGCCGCGTACCGAAAAACGCAGCGTGGAACGCCTTTAGTTAATTAAGGAAGAAATGAGCGAGACACCTCATCATTTCAGTATAGTAAGCTAGATCGGGTTGTAGTGGTTTTTGTATAAACTCGATTAATGCTGGATTTCTATATTCAATCTTAATCCAAATTGGACGGATTTGGATTGTCAACTGTCAAATTTTAAAATGTTTTTGGCCAAAATATCTGCGGTTTTTGAAGTTTTTACATTTTTATATTGTTTATAAGACTATTTAAACAATATTAAAGTGTAAATGCGTCGAACATTTTGGAAATATAATCTAAAACAGAATTCAATTTGACAGTTGTAATCCGGATTTGGACAAGGATTGAATATAGGAATCGGGCGTTTGGATACGTTAACCGATGAGCGAGTGAGCAGAGACGTGTGGTGGGTGGTCCGACACGCCTGTCAAGATAGAACAAAATGGATTGGCGCGACGAAACGATTTAGCAACCTACTCGACAAAATGTTTGGTGAGCAGACACATTTAGCTACATACGAGGGGCGGCTGAAAATTTCGCGGCCTAAGGTACTTAGCGATGAGTAATTAGCTTGTTACTCATATCACTAGTTGCGACACTCAGTAGTATTATAAAAAAAAAGCAATCACTAATTAAGTTTGCACTGATAGTTCAATTTCTATCGAACAAATGACATCACCATGTCCGCCGAATCTGGAGATTTGCGGAATTTCGACACCGCGCGCCGCGGACATAATTCCTCGTAAAGAAGGAAAATAGACCGAAAGACATTTTTGAAGAGATGTCATTGGTTCTTCAGGATTCTGGACCTTCATATACTATGGTTAAAAAATGGGCCCGACTATTTCAACACGGACGAGAGACCTGTGAAAACGACCCCCGCCCTGTCACGATACTGAGTGAAGGAAACGTTCAAAAGTCGAAAAAATCGTTCCGGCTGACCAAAGAATTAAATCGTGGCAGATAGCTGAAGAATATTTCTTTATGTTCGCGAGGCTATTGTACAGAAATGACGGGGGAAACTGACACGCGGATTGCTCTTTCCGCAAGACAACGCGCCCGTTCACGCCGCACGTGTTGCGAGGCCAAGCCCTGAAAGACACCGGGTTCTCAGAGATTGGCCACCCACCATATAGCCAAGACCTAGCGATATTTTCCTGTTTTTCGATTTGAAAATGGACTTACGGGGACGGAGATATGCAGATGACAACGAAATTAAAGCTGCGGTTGGTCGTCATTTTGAAAAAAAAAATTTTTGGGTGGGTAAAAGGCATTGTATGCGAGATTTAAGAAATGTATTTCTTTTGAGGGAGATTATATGTATTACAAAATAAAAAATAGAAACAATTTATTTTATTTCATTAAGTACCTTAGGCCGCGAAATTATCAGCCGGCCCTCGTAATTACTCACTGCTCGCCTAAATTACTCGACTACGGGACTATTCCCACCTCTCGTTCCCAGCGCTGCAATCTATATCTGTGGCTGCAACTCCTGTGTAGCCAGGATCTACAGCTTGACCGCCACAAAAACCCAACCAATGAATGTCAAGTTTGTCCCGGGGGAAAGTTAAACTGTCATTGGACCCGCAACGAAATTAATCAGAAGAACATAGGAGGAGTTCGAAATTAAGGTTCGACTTCATTGCAAAGCGGATGACAGGTGACAAACAAAGGTTTAAAACCTTTAAGAAAAGATTATGCACCACGGACAATAAATTACTCGACTAACTAGTGAGAACTAGGTTTAAGAGTAAGCTAAATATCTTTACTACTTACCTGGCAGCGTGGCTGTGCATAATATGTCACAAGAGGTTCCCCTGCTATTGAAAACTCTGTTTTTACGCGACTATGAGCACTCCTGTCACTATAAATAAGGTCCAAATACCTAGCAGCGTGGCTGTGCCTATGTCGCAAGAGATTCACCGCTATTTGAATATCCCTTCCCTTACGCGGCTTAGCTCTCTCCCACAAATAAGGTTCGAGACTTTCAAATTAGAGATTACCAAAGTTTCTCCTGAAATTAAATTTTGAAAATATTTTTTTGTTTTTTATCGGGGACCGAACCAGGATTCCTTGGATGTGAAGCGAGTCGCGCGCCTTCGAGTCAACTCCCCCTTTATTTATACGGACGAAATTCCTTATCACTTACCTCGCGGGAACTGTTCACGGCGCCTTGAACTCTCTCCCCCTATAAATAAGGTCCAAATTCCCACATACCTGGTAGCGTGGCTGTGCATATGTCGCGAGAGGTTCCCCCGCCATTGGAAGGTCTTCCCGCACTGCGCGCAGGAAAACCTCGGCCGCGAACTGTTCACGGCGCCCTTGATTTTCTCTATATGGGCTTGCTGCTTCTCTGGGGGCGTAGAGTCGGTTGGGAGAGATTCTTTTAGTTTCCTGGAAGTTTGAAGACGAATAAAGTTTTTATACAGCTTATAAATACACTCATACATTATTACTAAAGTCCGGTCGCTGAGTAGAATTTCGTCCAATGACCCCAAGCTACCCATCCTTATCGCTCGCGCGTAATTATATTGCTTTCGCACTCGCACACTCATTGCGGCCGCCCGTCGTCAGCAATATAATTACGCGCGAGCGATAAGGATGGATAGCTTGGGGTCAGGTCATTGGACGAAATTCTATCTGCTCGGCGACCGGACTTTAGCTGTGCCCTTCATACTCGTGAAATTAGTTTGAATAATAATATGCCCCGTTTTTGAAACATTCCCGTCTTCATAATCGAAAAGATTTTATCATCGCGTGCAATCTAGCCCGGCTGATGATGACAATGATGATGAAATTGAAATGATTGACTGACTCACTCACTCATCACGAAATCTCAGAAACTACAAGTGCTAGGAGTATCAAATTTTGCATGGGGGTTCCTTTTAGAACGTAGGTGCTCACTAAAACGGGATTTTGCAAAATTCAACCCCTAAGGGGGTAAAACGGGATCCACGCGTGCGAAGTCGCGGGCGGCCGCTAGTTTTTCATACAATGGAATACTTACCAAAGTTTCAGTTGTACTTGATGCTTCAAACTTGCTTTAACGTGCTTCTGAAGGTTGGAAGTGGTGGTAAATGATAGTCTGCCAATAAAAAAACGTTATTTTAATATTATAGGATAGATTTTAATAGATATAGACGCAGGCCCCTACCAACCGGGCAACATGGAAGTCATTGGGGGAGGCCTATGTTCAGCAGTGGACGTCTTGTGGCTGAGATGATGATGATAATGAATATTATAGGTACAGACAAACTTTGGCTAATTAATAAAAGTTACATGCGCGTTGAACATTTTAATGTAAAGCTGTTACATCACCTAACTATAACCATAACTACAACGATAACCGGTGTTTTTATTGAATTTGACAGATTTTTGACGTTAGTTAAAGTAAAAGATGGTGTAACCCAGACTTAAAGTCTGCAGTCTGCGGGGTGTGTAAATGAATCTACCCTACAAAAATACTTCGCAACTACCCTACAAATAAATTGTTTACCTGCAAGGCTCGCAGTAAGGCCGCCTCTTCTGCCCAGTTTCGATCCTGTGTGTCTCCACGTGCTTCCTAAGTGAAGTCTTCCATTTAAACGTCTTGTCACAGAAGTCACAAGGAAAGGATTCTTGCTTTACACTGAAATATGACTTTAATATTAAATAAAACCATTTCAATGGGGTATTTTTTGAAAAGTAAAGAGTTTTTATGAGGCTAGTTTTCTAAAAATCTTTTTAGTCCGTCAATTACAGTATCAAAAAATATTGAACATGTATATTTTTATTTGTCAATCAAACAAGTAATTACGAAGTTGTAGTGCGTTGAAGTTCGAAGACGTCACAAAGTGCTACACTTTTAAGCACTCCATGATGTCGAGGGCCTTTTCTTCAATTTCCATTAGTTTGAAAAGTGAAAAATACAACTCAAGACGTCAATGCAGACAATGTATACAAACACAAATCTTTGCTAGTTTCGATGGCCTCAACTATCGTTTAGTGACCAATAATGCAAAATTCATACCTTTCGTTCGATTCCAGAGTCTCGTTAGCTTCAATATTTTTGTTTTCCACATCCGTATTTGGCTCTGGTTCTGAACTGAAATAAAAAATAACATTGGATGTAATAATCAAGTTCAATATTCATTATTACTATAGTCTGGTCTGTGAGCACATAGAATTTCGTCCAATGACCCCAAGCTACCCATCCTTATCGCTCGCGCGTAATTATATTGCTGGGGTCATTGGACAAATTCTACGTGCTCGGCGACCGGGCTTTATAAAAGAGAAAGATTTACTGTCACGGTGACAAAAAAAAAGTAACACAGGCAAATACTGGTATTAATTAAAACCTTACCTATGACAGTGTGTGCTCTGATAATGTCTGGTAGCCGCCGCCACGCTCCTCAGTCTCTCTCCACAAACCAAGCACTCGTACCGACGTGTATGCTTGTTGGAGTGGTAGTTGGACGACACTTCTCTGGTGAACGTGCACTCGCATATGTTGCATATGAAGTTTGATTTGTTCTGAAATTTAATAAAAAAGCGAAAGGTCACTGACACTGTCATTGACAGACCCTATATTGTTGACATTCCACCAGCTCGCACTAAGCGTTTCGATGACTCTTATAATGCGAACGGTTAGGGACTGGAATTTATTGCCTGCTGCTGTCTTTCACGAAGACTATAATCCGGGCCTTTTCAAGGCGAGAGTGAATAGGCACTTGCAGGGCAGATATGTACCATCCTAGACTGAATCCCAATTAACATCAGGTGCGGTTGTGGTCAAATACCTGCCTTGTTATGCATAAAAAAAAGACTCATCACGAAATATCAGAAACTACAAGTGCTAGGAGTCTCAAATTTTGTATGGGGTTTCCTTTTAGAACGTAGGTTCTCACTAAGATGGGGTTTTGCAAAATTCAACCCCAAAGGAGGTAAAACGGGATCCACGCGTACGATGTCCGGGCGGCTGGTAGTTTTAAATATGGTAACCCTCATGCTTAAGCTATTGAATCTAATATTGTGTAGCATAATTTAATTTTCTGCAACTCTTGTGAAGCAAGGATCTATACCTAGACTACCAATGCAATCAAACTAGTGAATGCCAAATACACTCAACATCAAATAAACCGCACCTTCCGCGACGCGAACTTTAAAGATTTTCTTCTGACACAATCATGGTACCCCAACAATATTGGTGTTATTTGAAAGCCCAATAAATATCCTTAAAGTAAAATACATTTCATTTCTAAATAAATGATTAACATTTACCATAAATGTGGCTTAAAAATAGACCTCACTTTGAGCTCACCTCTGGAATCAATTAGACCAATTTTTATGGTTATAAAGATCTCACGTGTCCTCTTTAACAGATGGATAGCGATTAATTCCAACTTAACAGTTTTATAGTCATAAAAAATGGCTATAGCGTAACTACCTATTTTTTGAAGAAGTGACTCTGGATCCCTGACACATTTTTGGGGTAAAAACCTTTCCTTTAATGAAATGAAGTTTAGAACTAGGCTTTCAAATGGTACCAACCAATGTTGGTGGGAAGTGGGGATGCATACGTTTGATAAGTGCTTGTCGCGGGAGGTGCGATTTATTTGATGCCGAGTGTAGTTACAGAGATAGATTGCTACTCATAAATACCCTATTTTCAAATTGGGTTAGGGACTTTTAATACTTTTACATCTGTTCAGTCAGCATTTTTTACCATAGGGATCACTTAAAAATTAGGGATTGATGGTAAAAACGGGCTAGACTCTAAGCTAGAATATTGAAGATTATACTTACTTTATCATGTTTTATGCTGATATGGTCATTTAAATCATCTGCGTTAGGGAAGGAAATAATGCATCTCTCACAGCGAAACATAGCGTTCACATATTCCTCTCTACTTGCCAACATTCGTCTCTCTTCTGCCAATTCTTCTGCGCTCAATTTAATTTCTTTTATCAATTCCACATTTTCGTCTTTTTTCCTACGTTTCTTCTTTTCTTTTCCTACCTTTTTCTTCTTGGTCTTTACCTTTGATGGTGTATCGTTTTCTACTAATGGTATATCGTTTTCTACTAATGGTATATCGTTTTCTACTAATGGTATATCGTCTTCAATAATATCAGAATATGTAGATACGTTGTCTTCTTCTTTTATTGGAGTTTCATCTACTTCTTCATCTTCATCTTCGATTTTGACGTTTTCTTCGGTGTATTCTAATGCTGTATTCGTGTTGATTGAGATTTCTATCTCTTTCTGTACGGCTAGTCTAGGAGATATCTGTAATTCTGTTGTACTTAGATTCTGAAATATTAGGAATTTTGATTAATAAAAAATTAATTTGATAGAAAAAGTATCAACATGGTATTTTTTTGTGTATTATTTAACCAAAAGATTGAATTTTTGGATAGTCATCTTCATTCTTATGTGTAAGGTGTAACATAATGTTTTATGTATAAAAAATACCTGTACATTATTATCATAATAAAAATCCCTACTAATATTATAAATGCTGTCTGTCTGTGTGGCTTTCACACCTAATCCACTGAACCGATATTGATGAAATTTGGCATAGAGATAGTTTGAGTCGTGGGAAAGGACATAGGATAGTTTTTATCCCAGTTTGTTAAACAGGGACTCGCGCGATAAAGTTTTTCTCTAACAGACAAAATTTAACACGGGCGAAGCCGCAGGCAAAAGCTAGTAATTAATAAATCAAATTAAATACCAGTGCAACATAATCGTTAAGCAGTTTATAGCACTGCTTGATTTGGTTCTTGAACCGTGTAAACCGACTGAGCATGGCGGTGCACTCCCAACACAGCCTGAAGTCTTCTGCAGGTAACGGCATCTGTAGAAAAAAATAATTTAGTTACTAAGAAAAGGACAACGATACAAAGCAACTTATATTTTTAAACAAAACAAAATTATGGCACCAAATTGGTCTCTACTCAGATAAAGGTCAAGTATTTTCTTAATTGATTATATTCCACTCCCTGTTACCTACTAAATAAGCCAGAATTCTACAGAGTACCTACTAAAAGTTACGTCTTCTGCTGAGTCTGGTGGCGCTAAAAGTGAAAGTCCCTGAGTGCCTAAAATTTGGTCAGTATTGTGAGATAAAAATAGAGCTAGTCCTTAGGTATCAAAAGTAAAATCACTTGAGTAAGTGAGAGTATGGATTGCCTGCCTAAAACTAGATCCAAGTGCCATAGGTCACTCAGTGCCAAAAGTATGATCAATAAGTTAATTTCAGCCAAAAGACGTCCACTGCTGGACAAAGGCCTCCCCCAAGGATTTCCACAAAGACCGGTCCTGCGCCGCTTGCATCCAGGCACCTCCCGCGACCTTCACCAGATCGTCGGTCCAACTAGTGGGAGGCCTGCCCACGGTACGTCTTCCAGCTCGTGGTCGCCACTCAAGAACTTTCCTGAACCTTTCACTCAAGATCAATAAGTACTGAGAACTAAAAGTTAGGTGAAGGACTTCTTTTATGTGTCAAAAACTGTATCCTTGAACCCTGCTGAACATCAAACAAAAGTTAGACCTTTGGTACCTACCACAAGCCACAAGTTGTATTCCTTTAGAGCAAAAAGCCTACTTCTTTTTGGATATTACAATATAAAACATAAGTTTACTACATGAGTTGTTAATTTATCTATCTTGAAATGTCTTTTTTGTAACATTTATCGATCGATTCTGGCTAGTTACTATCCACACAATAAAGCACTTTCGATTTAGTTAAAATCTGAGCATTTTGAATTAAACCATATCGCGCTCGGTCAGTCCACTCGGAAAGTAATTTTTAATTAATAATTTAATAATCTTACCGGAATTTCGTTAACAATTTGTATAAAAGTTTGCCTCTCCCAAAATTCTTCGATTGCCACCATTCTACGGCCAGCGCATAAGCAACCACTACATAATGTATTTTTGTCCATGATTATTTATTTTATAATTACACTGATACAAGTTAATTCATTTATTTTGGGGTTTTTTATGAAAAAAACAGAAAAATTTGGCTCGTATGGACCAAACCACGACCAAACAAAACAAGCTGTCAAAAAAATACTGCCTTGCGTTTTGCTTGGTTTTGCTACTAATTCTTGCAAACTATTTTAACGACAATTTTATACTTGAATCGTATTTTAAAATTATTGAGAAGAATAAAAGGAATTAAGGAATCTTTCTGTTTTCTAGTTTAGACATTTTTAAGGGTCAATTTTCTTATTTTAGCAGTTAAAATAGCCATAGTTTGGATGTAACTGTGATCAAAACGCAAGATTTGCGTTCCAATATACGCGTTATTGTATTGGATCGGCTTTGAATGGGCTTACATTATAAATCTTAATGCGTGTAAAGAAATAGTTAGTTGTTCTGAGAAAGTTGTGCGAAATGTGTGAATTTGATTTTTTACGAATTTATTTATATAACACGTGAATTAATTAATTCTAACGCAATGGAGCCCAAGTGCGATCAAGATATAATACAAACTATGTGGAAACAAAATGTGTGTTTGTGTTGTTTGGCCAAAAATGTACAATTTGTTACTCTGAGAACTTGTAAACATACTAGTTTTTTCGAGTTTTTCTTCAAGTTTAAGGTAAACAATTATCTATATTTCCTAAATTATTTTAACTAAGTGATTTATCAATGAAATTGGTTAGATATTTACTGAAAACACTACTTTTATTAAAAATCTTGTCGGCATCAAATGTTGATAGAATTTCGTTTTAACGCTATATTAATCTAAGGTTTTAATGCTACTCGAATATCATTTCGCTGAAATTCAAATGAATCATTTTTTCAAAAGTTTCTTTTTCTTTTTGAATTCTATCAAAGTTATAGCTGTAGCGAACGAACGAACGAAATTAATGCGCTTAGATCAATAGAAAAGATGGTCGAATCGAAAATGGCGACTGGCGTAGCGATTAGTACGTTGGTTGCGGTTGCGTTGACGTAAAAGCTTAGATGAATCTAAGCGTAAAAGATAACGAATGCATTAAAATTTTTTAGTTTTCATTCCATTAGAGTAGATAGAACTTATTTATATTAATGTTAGTGATACATATTAATTTTAAATGTGAATTTAAAAACAATATTCCTATTTATCACCTTAACCCTTTAACTAGTATAGAGAAAAATATTTTTCATTGGTTTTAAACCTTATATCATCCCAATAAAGTTCAAAATATGGTGGCAATAATTGAGCCACTATCGGAAAAGGGACTTAGGAACTTAGCTTCTGCATAATTATTATCGGAAAGGTTATGAAACAAAAATATTAATATTGTGCCATTGAAAGAATATTACTAATTTTACTTAATCCGACAAATTACTAAAATAGTTAGCTAAGTTGTTACAATATAATAAATGAAGAACTTATTACACTATAACTAGTGAACTGTTTGGTGTAGTGGTTCGTAACAGACTACTCTGTCAGAGGTTGCGGGTTCGATTCCCGCACAATGCAAACATTTGTGTACATTAATACAGGGTGTTACTTTGCATTCTTGCCATATTTACAGAGGTTACTATATTATTTATTCTAACACAAATCCTAAAAAAAATAATGCCCGCAATTTTTTTTTTTTTAATCTTGAGTATTTTATTTTATCGACAATCTGTTAAACACATCACTAATTATCGTAACGCATGCACATCACTTGTTGGCGATGGCGATGAAGACTTTTTTACTTTTTATTGTATTTTTAAATATCTATTGCAATCTATTGTCTTTATAATGTCTTTTTGACACTTGTAAAAAACTGAGAAATCCATCAATCACAAATCACGTTAAAAATAATACAAAAATGTCTGAAGTGTATTCAAACAACGAATAATTTAATCAAAATGGTGCTTGGAGTGTCTGCAAGACGTCTTAGACGAAATGCTTGATGACGTACCCTTAGCGTTACACCAAATGCTCTACTACCAGCAGGATGGTGCTCCCCCACAATAAGGACGTCAAGTGCGCGAATAATACGTTTGGTGAACAGTGGATTGGACGAGGGGTCCAGTAGCTTGGCCACCACGATCCTCGGACCTGACACCAATGGATTTTTGGAGTGACTTGAAACGACTGGTATGCGCAGAAGAGATAAACAGTGTAAAAGAGTTACATGAAAGGATTGTTTTAGTGAAACTGTGAGACAAAACGTTTATGCGTTGCGAAAACTAAAGTGAAAAACCTACGCTTCGCCGTGCTAGACTGTGCCTTCATCAGAAAGGAGGACACTTTGAACACTTGCTGCGCAGTACGTAAACTTTGTAAGTAGGAACTTATAAATAAATAATTAATTGTGAATAAGGTGATTTCATTTCATACTTAATTTATTAATTTGTAAAAATAGGGTACAATGTTAAAATTAATTAAAACCCTAATAATTATTACGTATTTTTGACGGTCCTAAGCCCGTAAAGTAGAAAGGAAAATCTGAAATCAACTGAAGAGTATTTTAAAATAATTATTATGACTGGATAAAAAGGCTGGTACCCAGAGCCATAAAACAACAGATTATTAAGAACTAGGCCACGCCCACTAGGTTTATTCCACTTGCACCTGTAGAACGTGCGAGACAAAATGGGTTTATTCCAATTTGTACTGAAAAACCAAATTTACTAAAATCTTAGTGTACTTTCTTTATGGGAGTCTCTTGTTTATCTTAAATAATAGGTATTGTTCCCTACTTTTATCTCTGTGTATATGGCAAGAATGCAAAGTAACACGGTGTATATTCGTTTGTATTATTCTGGGTGATTGTATAATATTTAAGAATGTTTATTATATCCGTTGTCTGCTACCCATAGTACAAGATTTGGCTTAGTTTGGAATTTGATGACCATATCTAAAGATACTATAAATCAAATACGCGCTGGTACCAGGTCAGCACATAGATTGTATTTACAGAGACGTCACACGGGTGTTGACGTTGCCTGTCATAGTGGCGTAACTTAACCCCCCTCTCGCAATGCTTCAGGACGATGGAGTAATCATTACCATCATATCAGCCATAGGACGTCCACTGCTGAACATAGGATTCCCCCAATGATTTCCATAATGATTGGTTGACAGTAGCCTGCATCCAGCGCCTTTAAGTAGTCATTTCTATTTGTTTCACAGTTCCAGTATCAGAATTCGGTGATATGCAATGAGTGTCACTACCACTTGAAAAGAATTGAGCTTTTCAAATCGCAAGTGGAAGAAAGCCTCAGCTTATTATGGAGTGGACAGGTAAAACCTAAAGCTATACAACTTAATCGAGCTAACTGAGCCCCGATTACGGTAATTTTTAACGTCTCCAATCCAGACACGCTTCTCGATTCTGCGATACGATTGGTCGTTCAACAGCGTACGTCAGCTGTTTTGACCAATCGTATCGCAGAATCAGAAGCGCGTCTGGATTGGAAACGTTAAAAGTTACCGTAATCGTGGCTCTGCGCACCGCGTTGGAATGCGACTCTCCCTCGCCGGTACCAGAGCATAGATGTGACGTCACGGCCGCCAGGTGTGCAGTTAACTCAAGCAGGTTGTACTAAATAAGATATAGATTTATTTACTTTATGACAATGAGTTCAATTATCTTATAAATACATTATTATTAAAGCCCGGTCTGTGAGCACGTAGAATTTTGTCGCGACCTAGCGACGAGCCGTGTGGTGACGGCAGAGTAGAATACATTTGTCACCAACCCCTACTCTTCCCGCGGGTGTCGTAAGAGGCGACTTAGGGACTACACAACAAACAGAGAATGGGCAGCAGCGCTCTCTGAAAAACATCAATCTTTTAAACTGCGATCTCCAACCCGCCTGCCAAGCGTGGAGATTATGGCAAATCCCTCCACCATAGTGGAGGAGGCTCATAGTCCAGCAGTGGACTGTAAAGGGCTGTTGATGATAGCGACGAGCGCCCGCAGTGAGTGTGCGAGCGCGAAAGCAACATAATTACGGGCGATAAGGATGGGTAGCTTGGGGTCATTGGACAAAATTCTACGTGCTCACAGACCAGACTATAGACTTAGCGGCATTTAGAACGTATGTAACGAATTACCACAGAGCGAAAACGCTGTTTCGAGGGTTCAATAAACCGAAACGCTATATCGAAATCGAATGTCTCGATGTCGATCCATTACTGCGTCGAATGGTTAACACAGCGAATGTAGCCCAGCGGAACCCTATCTATTCGTATAAGCCAAATGACGTCCACTGCTGGACAAAGGCCTCCCCCAAGGATTTTCACAATGACCGGTCTTGCTCTGCTCGCATCCAGGTTCTTCCCGCGACCTTCACCAGATCTACCTATATTGTTTCAATTTCTTGCAGCCACTACCTGCGAAACATCCAAAAATGTACCAAAACTTTGTCTGTACCGAACCGGATGTCACTAATATCGATGACCCTGAAGATGGCGACACTAATATAATAATCAAAACTGAACCAGAATCATGTTTCGCCGATGAAAATTTAGTAGAATTTGAGGAATACGAATATGAAGAACAAAATCCATTGGCGGATAATACCAAAGAAACGGAGTATGAGTTACAGAACGAGTTGAAAATAGAAGAGAAGTCCCAAGATTCGGACACGCCGTTATCACAAATTGTGACCGTGAATTTAAGAAATACTAAAGTTAGCGCGCAAATTAAGGCAGACACAAGAACATCATTTTTAAAGGTGAGTTAAGTCTTTAAAACAACAGACTTAGTCGGTCGATAGTTTGGTTTACTTTTACTTTAATGAGAAATCGGTAGATACCATATCGGTTTAATGTGCGCATTTTTATACGTATGCTCATACTGAATTACTGTTTAACATCCATATTAAACTATCTACTATCAAAAAGTAGTCTGTACCTCTAGCATGAACAACTTTCGTCTTCGAATCGTTTGCGTATTCGACAAAATTCGATACTCAAACTTCGGATTAAACGATAATGTGACAATTTTCATTCTCAAAATAAGTTTCATGCAACCATTTCTCATACTAATTCACTTTACGACTCGTTCACATGGGTATTGTATTTTTCGTACTAAATCTTTTGATGGCGTTTCGAATACGCAAACGATTTGAACTCGAAAGTTTTTCGTGCTAGCCGTACTGTAGGGACTCTTGCAAAAAAGGTTTACACGAAACTAAGACAATAGAAAGAAGAACGGTCACGCCCCATACAAAAAAAACCCAGACCCGACAGAAACGAGACATACCTCAGTTTTTTTGTCATGTCTTAATTAGTTAAATTATATATTTTTTATATTCGAAATCTATGTATAACACCAAAATATTACCCTTTGTTTTTGTTCAGGCGTTATACAAAAACTAATACAAAATGCCTATTTATCACCAAAATTGGTAAATGTATGTACCTAAATGTCTATTACAGCTGCTATGGAATGTATCTAGGTGACCTGGAGATTCTAGGTGACCTGGAGATACAGCCGGATTATACAGGGTGGAAACGAGAAGTTACAAAATCTAAAAATTCAATGTTACCAGCTTCCATAATCTGTAACCTATTATTGGTACCATTTGAAAGAGCTCGTGAAGCACTTTCAGAATCAGTAACTAGTTTTTCGATATCTTGTATAGTTTAGAAATAATCGAGTGAGATCACTTATCGTTCCATATGTATAACCACCCTGTATAATCCGGTTGTATCTCCAGGTCACCTAGATACATTCCATAGCAGCTGTAATAGACATTTAGGTACATACATTTACCAATTTTGGTGATAAATAGGCATTTTGTATTAGTTTTTGTATGACGCCTGAACAAAAACAAAGGGTAATAATTTGGTGTTATACATAGATTTCGAATATAAAAAATATATAATTTAACTAATTAAGACATGACAAAAAAACTGAGGTATGTCTCGTTTCTGTCGGGCCTGGGTCACAGATGACGGTTCTTCTTTAAATTCACAAATTATTAAATTTACAGGATGATGCGGTACATCTAAGAGCCAATTCATTAGAAGGTGGCGCACAAAATGAGAAGAATATACGTGGAGTGTAAGATAAACTTAGTTTTATTATTCTTACAGTACTGTTATTAATTAGTGAGTGTTTTATTCTAGTACTAGCTTTTGCACGCGGCTTCACCCGCCTATATGCCGCCACCTAGCCTATATGTTATTCTGGGTTATAAACATTAATACTGTAAAGTTTCGTCAAAATCCGTTTAGTAGTTTTTGCGTGAAAGACATCCAGACATCATGACATCCAGACATCCAAACTTTCGCATTTATAATATTAGTAGGATTTCTTTGTATACTCGTACAAAAACCACAATAGTGGTCAGCGAGGATCTAACTATAAGTTTACTAGCGCTTTAACTCAGTCAGTGCCTGAGGTATGGAAGCGGGACGATAGAGGTGACATTGACATATTATTATGACCAGTCCCCTTAGACAAAGTGCAAATTATAATCGCAAACCAGTCGAAAAGTGGTCGTAAAGCCCCTTTTTTGTATGGAGTTTTGACGGATTCGATTATCAATTCGATCAAAAACTGCGTTTTGTCTAGGGGGGCTGAGAGAGCAATCTGAAGTCTCGTTGACGTTTGATGTCACGTAAACACCATCTTGTGCCGGTCTCATACCTCGGGCACTTACCAAGTTAAGCGCTGGGCCATTAGTATTCCTACCCCCTAGACAAGTTGCACTTTTTGATCGAATCGAAAATCGAATCCGTCGACTCCATACAAAAGAAGGCCTTTCGACTATTTTTCGTCTGGTTTGCGATTATAAATATCTATCTATCTATAATGTCGTCGCTTGCCTCTCTAACTGACGTAATTGACATTGAGCAAAATTAGACAGATCGATTCGTCTTGCAAAATTGATTAAGATGATGTAGATAACTCAGTTTCGAAAAAAATGTCAGATACATCAGTTAGAAAGGCAAGCGACGATGCGATGTGCACTTTGACTAAACCCACTGGAATCACAAATCGACACTCCGATGGCTACACCTTTAGGCTATAGTCGCCTATAGTAGTGTTGTGACTATTCATTCTTTCTTTCTTTGTAAATAAAAGATAATTTTAAATATTTCAGCGAGGTTCCGATAGAGCATGGCAGGGTACGGTCCAGCGCTCTGCAATTCGCCAAAATGCTGGAGTTTATGGAAAAGTAAGTTATAATCATCATTTCAGCCATAGGACGTCCACTGCTGAACATAGGCCTCCCTAGAGATGGGTAAGTGCTAATAATCCGATTAATAGCAATTGGCTAGTAACGGATTAAAAGCAGTTATTAGCCATAAATAGCCAATAATAGCCGATTTCAGATGGTAACCCTGCTATTAATGTTATACTAATGATTAAACATATCCCTTCATAGTTTACAAATTTAGCACTTGAAATTTGGAAGGGACGTAGCTTAGGTACCGTAGAGGTGCATTAAGAAAGGAATACCCGAAATTCCAACGGGCACGGGAATTAGCGGGAAAATCCTTTTGTATGAAAAATCTAAACCGCTTAAGTTAGACGCTTGAAATTTGGCATGCAGGTACCTTAGTAAACTTAAAGCTTAGTTACAAGAGGATATTGCAAAATTCCCACGGAAACGGGAGTTAGCGGGAAAAAAACATTTGTATGAAAAAATCTAAACCACGTAAGATAGACAACTAAGCTTTAAGTTTACTAATGTACCTACATGCCAAATTTCAAGCGTCTAACTTAAGCGGTTTAGATTTTTCATACAAAAGGATTTTCCCGCTAATTCCCGTTCCCTTGGGAATTTTGGTAATTCCTTTCTTAGTGCACCTCTACGGTATTTAAGCTACGTCCCTTCCAAATTTCAAGTGCCTACGTTTAGCCGTTTAGGCTGTGTGTTGATCTGTCACTAAGTCAGTCAGTTTCTCCTTTTATTGTATAATATTTAGATTCTTTTTTAACTACAATGTCGTTTATATAAATTACATTGATGTTTTTTAGTTCTTTTTTGTTTCTTTAAGTAATATTTGATTTTAATATTGATTTGATTTTAAAAGTGGAAGAAAAAACGTAAGAAACTATTAATAGCAGGGTTAATAGCCAATGGATGGCTAATAATGGCTATTAATAGATAATAATCAGTTATTATCCAAACTAGCTGGCTACAAACCCATCTCTAGGCCTCCCCCAATGCTTTCCATGTTGCCCGGTTGGTAGCGGCCTGCGTCCAGCGCCTCTCTGCTACCTTTATGATGTCGTCGGTCCACCTTGTGGGTGGACGTCCCACGCTGTGTTTTCCGGTACGCGGCCACTCCAGAACCATTTGTATGAGGAATCGGCCGATACCAAATCGGTGTAGTGTGCGCACTTCCATATGATTAACAGCCCGACCAAAC
>NW_021131427.1:0-5619 GCF_004193835.3 Ostrinia furnacalis | reverse complement strand
ACGATATGAAATAATTGGATTTAATACAAAATAAATTCTAAAATCATTCTAATGTCTGCAAAATGCCTAGGAAGTAATCAAATAAAGTATTTTAATTTAATAATGGGTTTTTGGGTTCTTCTAAAATACAATCCCATCAAAAACAATACTTGTCAAAAATACCAAGTCTCGCAACTCAGTTGTTCTACGGTAAAAAGTTGTGAGATCCATGTAATACCAAGTCCAGGCCAGGAAATCTTTAACGTTTTACATAAATATATTGACTTGGCCATCGCACTAAATAATTTAATTTACACGTGTTTTCATGCGATGGCCAAGTCAATATACAGGGTGTTTCTTGTAAGGTGTCAAGCCGAAGGCAGGTGATAGGTGAGGACTAGACCTATCGATTTCACCCCCATGTATGTTCTACGATTTTTCATAGTTTAGAAGTTATCGTTAATTTTGTGATTTTTTTCAAATTACATGACCTAGTGGCTTAATTTTTTTTTTTTTGGGTTGACTTTTCTCAGATTTCTTTTTTTTGACAGATTCCCTATTAGTTGCAGATATTTGAAAAAAATAATCACCTTCCTATCTTTGATGCAAGATACAAAATTTTTGCTAGAAACATAAAAAATATGCTTTAGCAGAACATTCTAAAATTTTCAATTGAAATGTATGAGAAAAAAAAAGAATTTCCATAGGTCCAAAATAATTTTAAAAACTGCGCAGTTTTCTAAACTTTCATAATAACACAAAAAAACATGTACTTAATAGGCCATTATTTTCTGTAATCGCTCCACTAAAGTGGTAAGTCGGAGATTCCGTTACATGCATGTTTTTGACGTTCTTAGGACTAAGTAATTAATATTTGCAATCCCCTAAGTTTACGTTATGTAGAACACATTTAGAGACAATAACTGAAAAGATTTTTTCTATCCACAACGTGGAAGCTCTTGCTCTTCATGTGGTATACAAAAGGGAATATGAAAATTTTGATGATAAACCATATTAGAATGCAAGAAGCTTTTGTAAATTTAAGAATAATTGTTTTGCGTCGTTGTCGAATGTGCATTCAGGTCAGCGACGGACATTTTGAACATATACTTTAAATTAAATCATTACACCCTTTTTTGCTCTCTCTCTCTCTCGTGAGTCAGTCAGTGAGTGACAAAATTAAGTAACTTTGACCCGTTATAATTCTTAAACTACTGGTTCAAATTGAATGAAATTTTAAATATACCGTGTCTTTACAATGCCTGCATTGTGATGAAAATTCAGCCTTCTAGTTTTATCCACAACGAAGTTACAGGCGGTCGAAAATGGCCTGAATTGCTTCGAGAAAAGGATGGTACGGCCGTGCCGCTTTTTTGCTCGACTTGGTGGGGGCACTGCCGTGCCCCCAGACACAAATACTAAAATTGTTGCAATAACTATTTAAAAGTAACCAATAATCGTATAAAATACAATATAAATTCTAAAATCATTACATTCGGCCATCCGACACCGTGATGCCTCCTGGCATTCACGTCTAATAAGGATTTATTCTAAAATCATTAATATAGGAGCATTCCACGCGAAGCGGACAGGTAAAAAAAGTCGATGTTTCCGATTTCAGTAATATTTGAGTATGTTCTACCTATACATATTATTGATACGTGTACCAAATATTTTTGTAATATAATGACTAGTTTAAGAGTTATGGGTCTTCGAAGTTTTCGACAACCGGTTGGCATGCAGTACTTCAAAGCCGATTATGGAGTCATAAAATTATACAGTGTGAGTCACGTTAAAGTGTACATATGAAAATAGATGAAACTAGACCTATTTTTATCGACAAAAAAGAGGTCCAAAAATTTTTGAGATTTTTTTTAAATTTTTTATAGAATTTTTTTTCTTCCAATTACTTATTGTAAAGAAAACTTAATAACTTTTAAACTAAGCGGTATATCCTGATAAAATAAAAACAGTAATAATGCTAAATAACAGGCAATACTAAAAAAATGCATAAAATACCCAGAAAATGCCAACAAATAATAAAAACCGGCCAAGTGCGAGTCGGGCTCGCGCACAAAGGGTTCCGTAGCAGCAAATATAATAAACTTATTATGTCAATTTAATCAACCTATCTCAAAAACTATAAGAGATACTTTGATCAAACCAAAAATCGTTGAAAGAGTTAATTAGCATGCATCACCTCTATTTTTTTTAGAATTTTATACCCCGTAGTTATAAAAATAGAGGGGGGGGGACATACTTTTTACGACTTTGAGAGCTGATATCTCAAAAACCGTTCACTTTAAGAAAAATGTTTTTTAGAAAACTTTATATCATTTTAAAAGACCTTTCCATTGATACCCCACACGGGTATGTACATCGAAAAAAAAAAATTGAAATAACTGCCAAATTTTGTAAAAATAACTACGCCAATGTGTTCCTTTGCCAAAAAGAAATATTTTTTGTTATGTAACTTTTCTTGATAAAGTTATTATTTAATAACTTATTGACAATAATTACTTTTTTTTGTATGGAGCTCAACATTTATTTTTATTTTATTCGTTATTCTTAAGCTTTCTTAAGAAATAACTTTCTGTATCCTAAAATACATCATATAAGCTATATTACCACCAAGGGACGAACTTCGGAAACCTTCGGAACATTGGAATTTTTCACTTCAAAAATAAAAATAATATTTTATACAGGTGCGTCATATAAAATAGTATTAACTGCAATATTATGTCCTTTCGTTCATACCACTTAAGGAAGTGAAGAACTAAGCGCGATTTTATTTTACTGTGGTATAATAAAATGTATGTATTTTGTTTCTTATTATTATTATTTTACTGACTGAACCTAACTATTAAAAGCTGGTTCTAAGATAATGAAACATGTTGTTACCTGCACATTTGAACTGGCCAATCACAGTATTGTAATTAGAAAAACAAATGACGTCACTTGTTATTGACATGAATTTCTCGGAAAAAATGCATAAATAAATGACGTCACTTGTTTTGACATGTTTTATCAGATAAAAGTGCATTAACAAGTGACGTCATTCATTTTGCTACCCCTAAATACTGTAATTACAGGTCAGTTTGTTTATTACATTCGTAATTGACGGACGTCTTTGCTAGCAATTTAAACAAATTTCGAAACCATGGAAGGTTTAACTAATTTAGAGTGTTTTCTGAAATTAAAAGAAAGTGGAAGTTTAAAAAACAGTGAAGTTCTATTCAATATTCTAAAATCCGTATTACCAATGCATGTTAGTGAAAATCACGATAAAGATTTAAAGTCGTTTTGCGCGAAATATACTTATAATCTTCAAAGAAAGTGGGAAAGGTGTGGATCTAAAGGTCCTGACTTTTTAAAACATAATTCTGATTGGTTAGATTCGGTGATTACGTGGCCAGATTTTGTAAAAAGTTATAATATTTGTAATGTAACTAGTCCCGATTTTAGTGACCCAAGCACTTCTATGACGACACCCACCAAGTCTGTAGGAACTTGCACTCTAAGTCCTGATTTTAGTGAACCAAGCACTTCTATGACGACACCCACAAAGTTTGTAGGAACATCAACTCCAAGTCCCGATTTTAGTGAACCAAGCACTTCTATGACGACACCCACGAAGTCTGTAGGAACTTCAACTCTAATAAGTCCCAGAAAACCGTTTGATGACTTAGGGCCTAAACAAAAAAAAAGACGCACTCAATATCTAACTTCACATTCTATCGATGAATTAACGTTTGCTCAATCAACTAAACTAAAAGACAGTGGTAATGAAGATATTGCAAAAATTGTAAATTATTTAATTCAAAATCCGCTTGAAGTTCAAAGAGTTAAAGATTTCATATTTTCCAAGAAAAAAGAAAAATTATCCCCCGAAAAAGCCTTAGGTACCATGTTATCATTAAAGCTGACAAAATTCCAATATAACACCCTCCGAAAAACTACTCAGGAAGAAAACGTTGATTTGTTTCCGTCATACTATTCTATACAAAATGCGAAAAAAGAATGTTACCCACCCAACGTACATATAACAATATCCGATAATTCTGCCCAAATAAAATTGCAAGCACTTTTAGATTTGACAGCAAACCGACTTTTAAAAGATATAAAATTACATGACGAAGATAATAAATTGACTTTAGTATCAAAATGGGGATTTGATGGTGCAGGGAATCAGTCCAATTATAAACAAAGTTTCGATACTCAAGAAAATGATGATTCAAGTGTTTTTATGGCAAGTTTAGTACCCATTCGATTGATGTCTGGAGATAAAATAATATGGGAAAATCAGGCTCCTAGCTCCACTTATTACTGTCGACCTATTTTTTTCAAATTTATGAAGGAAACCTCTTTTAATGTTATCAATGAAAACAACCTAATGGACGCGGAAATTAAAAATTTAATAGATACCGTATCTGGAAGCAAAACAATCTCGCATTCACTAATTCTCACTATGATAGACGGAAAAATTACATCATTATTAAGTGGCACCTCTACACAGCGATGTGATATTTGTAAAGCCACACCAAAAGAAATGAATAGTTTAGACGTAATTGCCAACAAGGAAGTTAACACCGATATGTATAAATACGGCCTATCTTCGCTTCATGCTTGGATTCGTTTTATGGAGTGCATTCTTCACATTTCATATAGACTCGATTTTAAAACTTGGATAGCACATAATGAAAATAAAGATAAAATGGAAACTAAAAAACGGCAGGTTCAGGACGACTTTAAAAGAGAAACCGGGCTATTAATTGATATCGTAAAACAGGGACACGGGACAACTAATGATGGCAACACGGCTAGACGATTTTTCGCAAATCCTGCTATTAGCGCTAGAATAACTGGAGTAGATGAAAATCTTATTCGACGGTTTTCAGTCATCTTAGAAACACTTTCCTCAGGGTATACTATTGATACGCAGAAATTCAAGGAATTCACAGATCAAACAATACATTCGTACATGGAGCTCTACAATTGGTATTATATGCCTGCAAGCGTACACAAAATTCTAGTTCACGGAAAAGATATCATTGAAAATTTCGGTTTACTTCCAATCGGAAAGTTATCAGAGGACGCTGCTGAATCCAGAAATAAAGATTTTAGGACGTACAGACTACATCATGCTCGAAAATTTTGCAGGAAGGCTACTAATGAAGATATTTTACACAATTTAATTTTAACATCTGATCCTCACTTATCATTAAATAGATATAAACTTCATAGAAAACACAAAATTTTATCAAAAACAGCAAAAAGTTTATTAATAAATGATCAATTTGATGACGAGGCCGATACCGAGAAAGAAAACTTTACTTTTGTAGATATTAGTCTATTCCACGGTTCAGGAAATGACTCTGACTAGCCATTAAACTTAACATCACACTGATTTTATTTCCATAAAACACATATTTTAGTAATCTTCCAGTGGATTAGGCCTCCTGGGGACACCACTATAAAAAGACGCGCTTAGTTCTTCACCTCGTTAGGTAGTGTGGAAGAAAGAACATAACATTGCAGTTAGTTAAATTTTTTTTTTTTTTTTTTATTTTAAAGTTAAAAATTCCCATGTTCCGAAGGTTTCCGAAGTTCGTCCCTTGGTGGTAATATAGCTTATATGAT
>NW_021131426.1:0-547 GCF_004193835.3 Ostrinia furnacalis | reverse complement strand
TTACAAATATCTCTCATGCTCCACAAAATGGGCCTAACTACGGATGACAGCTGTCGAGCATGTGGAGAACATGCGGAGTCCATGAAACACCTACTCTGCGAATGTGACGCGCTAGCTAGAACTAGAATGGGTCTCCTGGGGTCGGCTTATCCGACGCCAGAAGAATATAGGTCCTTCTCACCCAAGCACTTGATCCACTATATGGATAGGATCTTTGTGGATGAGGGGGGATAAAGGTATAGGGAAGCACAAAAGATCCCAATGGGTCGACGTGCACTGCGCCCATGCGCGGCCCAAAAATAAGATAAGATAAGATACAAATATCTCAGAATCTAATTAAAGACTTACGCCATTAACATTCTTAGTTACCAATATAAAGTTTGGGTAAATGATAAAATAAATAATAATAATAAATGTGGACAACATCACGTCATACATTGTTCTGATCCCAAAGTAAACGAATCGAACCCGGGACCTCAGAACTAGCGATGTCATGAAAATCGGTGCGTACACCACTCGACCATGGAGGTCTATATGTGAATTCATT
>NW_021131425.1:0-4011 GCF_004193835.3 Ostrinia furnacalis | reverse complement strand
CCCATTAGTACGCCGGCTTAGAGGTGGGCGCCGATATAAAATTGGCCGGCGGCGGCGCGCCGACTTTTTGACCTCGGCGGCGGCGGCGTCGGCGGCGTGACCTTGGTTGACCTTTGTTCATTGGGTTTTTTTTTTAAATCTTTTTTAGTATCTGTCGTCAAGACTAATCAGGTGATTTGCAGTTGGTTGGGGTTTGAGCCACTAGAGTGGTTTACCCTAGTAAATTAGCTCTCTTGATCATAGATACTTTGATATTTGGATAGCGGGTTTGGCTGAGATCACGTTCTCATGTATTTACTAAAGGCGAGCGTACCAATGTGCCGATAAAAGTACCCTTAACATGTATTTTTGAGCTCTTTGGAGGCACATAGTTAATGTTGGATTAGCTGACTGTCCGTGGAATATTATATTCAGTTCTGTTTTATTTATATTTATAGTCTTTCCATGTCATCCTACGGTCCAGGATTTTAATGCAAGTTGATTGCAGCAATTTGTCGAGGTCTAGATTGGCCGGAGTATAAGTTTCACGTCTTAAATGATAATATGGTGAAACTTCAGGGCTTAATTACATGCGCCACTTGGTCAGCCAAGCAGCTGACTTAGCAGTCTAGTCACTTTAAGATTACAGTTACATTTGAGGAATGCCGCAGCTTTCTGGTGTCTGGGCTACTTTACTAGTAGATGTTATAGAGTATCGGACCAAGTACAGAGTCCTGGGGTACTCCAGCTCTGCAGCTAAAAAGAGAAGATTTTGTCACCGAGTTTGATTTAAAACTGTCTGTCACTGAGATAAGAATCCATCAGCAGGTAGTAGAGGTGTGCTAGAAGGTACTTTTTAATTTCATAGAGTATTCCTTTATGATAAACCCAGCTGAAGCCTCAGCGAAAGCAGACGTACAGGATTCGTTCTTTTCCAAACATTGTACTGATTATGGTTGGTATGGTTTCTGCCAAAATTTATGGTCGGGTATACTATATTACATGGGTCATACTTAGGCAAGGGAATAAACGAGCAAGAATGATCCTTTTCCATAATTTTAACAATACAAACGTCAGATTAATTGCGCGATAAGAGAATTCGTTAGGCGATTTGCCAGCCTTATGGATGATTTCCAAAGTTAAGAGGCGAGGCGACTTGCGAGGTTCTTCTCACTCAGTGTGGTCATTGTCAAGACCATGGACTTCATGGTGATCAGATCAAATGCAAGTACATTACGAGGGTCCATTTTGGCATTTCTTTAGCTTAGCCATCTTTCTTAGCGTTAGTTCTTTCGTTTCAGCCGAAAGACGTCCTGAGCCGCTCGCATCCAGGCACTTCCTGCGACCTTCCCCAAATCGTCGGTCCACCTAGTGGGAAGCCTGCCCACGCTACGTCTTCCAGCTCGTGGTTGCCACTCAAAAACTTTACTGCCCCAGCGGCCATCAGCTCTACGAGATATGGGCCCCACCCACTGCCACTTGATTTAAGCGATTCTGTGGGCTATGTCAGTCACTTTGTCCTCCTGCGTCTTTCGTCCGCAATTATTAGCATAGTAGGAATCAATCTTTTACTTTGAACTTGAGGAGGGTAAGCGGAAATATGGCGGTCAACTCCTCAGATAGTCAAGTACAAAGATGTCCAGAAGCAGCATACGAAAAGATGCAAAATGAGCCCTCTCAAATCACAATGGGAAGGTTTGGCAGCACAGCACCTAAAATAGCGGGAGATTGTGTTGTGTAGAGGCGAGTCCGCGAGTTCAACGAGCAGCGCACAACTGAACTCAACGCAAAACGCGATGATGTAAACGCCGTCCATCTGCCGCCATTCACTATAATTATGTTGGCGGCGGGTAATTACTCCCAATGTGCAAGGAGTTTAGGTACCGCGAAGATCGGCTGTGTAAGACATCTTCGGGCGCACCAGCGCCGCTAAGACAGCTAAGTCGAAGTGGTCACCAATAGTCACCATGACCGAAATCGGTCGGATGAATCATCATCATCAGTAGGAA
The DNA here is from genome assembly GCF_004193835.3 of Ostrinia furnacalis. Lineage (NCBI taxonomy): Eukaryota > Metazoa > Arthropoda > Insecta > Lepidoptera > Crambidae > Ostrinia > Ostrinia furnacalis. The sequence continues at coordinate 2,023 of NW_021131425.1, read as the reverse complement.
TCAAAGGCAGGCATAGCTGCAAGTCTCTTATCAAGTCCAATGCTTGATCTTATTTTTTTTATTGAATTGTAGATTTTTTGGATTATCCGTGTCAATGGGCTTAAATAAACCGGCTTGTCATGTAGCAAAGGTCTGAGATTTTTCTTGTCAGTTTGCACTCATGTAGTCCGGTAACCGGACCTAATAACAGAACACTTTGAGGGAGGTATTTTGTTGCTTTCCAGAGGTTGTGGTTCCCATTTGCATTCCGAGACATATTTGCCAATCTCTGTGAGTGATTCGCTTAAAGAATAGTCCAATAGTGTGGGTTATCTGCCAGACGAAGGCAGGGATTTTTTCTTGACAGCAAGAGGGACCGGCGCCTCTCGCGATCAATTATTTACTAGACCAAGCAGTAACTTGAATAATGTACTTGATTAACTGTTAATATAGTTAGTATTATTAGTATTTCTATTTGTTACTTTTGTGGATAACGGTGCTGGTTGTGCATTTATTTAAGATTATTTATCTCTAAGACTTTTTGTAAAACCGTTTGTACAATTGTTTGTTGTCCCTAATAAAATAAAATAAAATAAAATAAAATATTAAGTTACTCAATCAATTTATTAGTATATCAACGGCATTAAGTTCGCCTTGTGTACCAATTTATATGGCATTAAAGAATAAATATTATAGTTAGTTCTTCTGTTATGTGGTTTACTGATGGGTCAAAAATGGGCCCTAACGTAGGCTTTGGCGTGTATGGAGAGCAGCCGAAGCTTAGGCTATTTCAAATCCTGGGTAAATTTGCCTCTATCTTTTAGGCAGAAGTCTACGCCATTATTGAATGTGCGGAAGCTAACCTGCGAAAAAATTATGCCAACCACATAATTTACATTAACTCAGACAGTCAGGCCGCGCTGATGGCCTTAAACTTCAACTTAATCACCTAAAAGTTGGTAGAAAACTGCATGAGTCGACTGAATACCCTAGGAAAACGTAACAGAGTAACGCTGAGATGGGTTCCAGGTCACGCGGGAATCGTGGACAGTGAAAATGCCAACGAACTGGCCAGAGCGGGAGCGGAGGGAACACAATATGGTCCAGAAACCTTTTGTGGCATTCCCAAAAGTCTCACTCGAATGACCCTGGAGAACATCTATTTAAACAATTCCTTTATAAGACATGGTCAGACACGCTAGGATTAACTCATTCTAAAGCTCTTATAAAAACTTATGACCGAAAATGTTCTAAGCAGACCATAGGACTGAGTAGGATCAAAATGTGCATCTTAGTTCGAGCCTTCACTAGACACTGCAGCTTAAACAAGCACTTGTCCACTATGGGACTGTCCGAATCAAGAACGAGAACGTGCAGGATGTGCCAAGAGGCAGATGAAACGCCACTACACATTCTCACGGACTACGGACCTTTGATGCGCAAGCGGAGCTTACACCTGGGCAAACACATCCTAAGCCCATAAGATGTAAAAAATATCGCCCCCCAAAAGATACTGCAATTCCTAATGGATGCAGGACTCGGAGGCAAACTGTAATGAAAATAGTGGCGATCACAATAGATCGGTACTGGTCGCAGTGATACTAGGACTTTATTGAACTAGAATAGCCGCTCAACTCAATAAAAAATAGTTTTTCTGCGTTTGAAACACAAATTAGTACAGTATAGGAGAGGAATAAATTGCAAATAGTTTGTACAGTGTCAGTATCGGCGCGCCGACAGCTGGTCGTCGGCGGCGGCGGCGTGAAAAAATTCGCGGCGGCGGCGGCGCGCCGGCGTGGCGCCCACCTCTACGCCGGCTGCGCTCGATTCGGATATAATGACGTCACGCGGCCTTGCGTACGTTGACTTTTAGCGGCAAAAACGGCCTATGTTTATTACTTAATATCTTCGTAAGTAATGGTCCGATTTGGATAATTCAAAAAGATATATCTTTCTTATGTCTTAAAGATTAACGTAGATACTAGTTTTATTGAATTTTCTACAACAGTACTGATCCTCATTGATCTACCTCGCAGCTCAAGCG
>NW_021131424.1:0-3426 GCF_004193835.3 Ostrinia furnacalis | reverse complement strand
CGTACCTCACGCAGCCCTACAGGTACGCCGAGTGTACCTCACGCAGCCCTACAGGTACGCCGAGTGTACCTCACGCAGCCCTACAGGTACGCCGAGTGTACCTCACGCAGCCCTACAGGTACGCCGAGTGTACCTCACGCAGCCCTACAGGTACGCCGAGTGTACCTCACGCGGCGCCACCTACAGGTACCCCCGTTGAGCCGAGCGTACCTCACGAAGCCGTATGCCCGCTTCGGCCCGAGTGTACCTTATGCAGCTGTACAGTTACGCCCGCTTCGACCCGAGTGTATCTTATGCAGCTGTACAGTTACGCCCGCTTCGACCCGAGTGTACCTCATGTTTCCCAACAGGTGCACCCGCGCTGAGCCGAGTGTACCTCACGCAGCACTACAGATGAGTCATGAGTGGGGGTCATGTAGGATTCCCTTGTTGGATGGTAGCACTATCAGCTACAACTGACGCGAACAAAGCCTCAACGTGACCACGACCGCTCTGCCAAGAGCGAAACGAATATGAAAAAGAAGATAGCAGCTACCAAGATATGGCCTAGCCTTTGCCAGGCCTCCCGCTAAAGAGACCTGTACTTCTCGCAGCCTTACAGGTACTGGCCATTATCGAGAAGATGAAATTTTGCACAAAGTAACAAAACGTCGAGAGTGGTGCCCATGAAAAGGTGAAACCTTTAAATCACCGTTCTGTCATTGTGTTCCTTAAGCAGGGTACTCACCTACCTTGTAGCTCGTAACTTAGCATGTAACGTATCCAACCTTCAAGTGAGTACGGTTCGTCCACGGTCATCGCGTATCTGGCTGCGAGCTCCTGGATCCTACTGCGTGCCGCCTTTGTGCTCGCAGTGATACCACCACTCGGCGGGTCGCTGCAATCTCCCTGCGAACCACGCGCGAGCAGCGGACTCGTGCCTATGTACTCACTTGATACAGTATCTGACACATTACATGCTACACGGCTAGATGAGTACCCAGCTTTAGTACTTATAGTTTATTCTGACATGACTGTGTTCTTTAGTACTTATTCTTGTTCTGTTCGCAGCGAGGCGGGCGGCGGCGGCGCGCCGGGCGCGGGCGCTCCGCTGGGCACGCGCGCGTGGTACTACGGCGCCATCACGCGCACGCACTGCGACGCGCTGCTCAACCAGCACGGACACGACGGGGACTTCCTCATCCGCGACTCGGAGACCAACGTGAGTCATTCACTATACCAGCGGTTCCCGAAAGGTGGTCCGCGGAACCCTAGGGCTCCGTGGAAAGGCCGCAAGGGTTCCGTAAAAAATATTATCCCACGTTTCGTAACCGACGTTGTTCGCTCGCACCGACTTGTTTACGCACAAGGGAGGGGCAGGGCGTGCGGGCGGAGTAGTACGGGGGTTCCCTTTGGAAAAGTATAATCAATTAGGGTTCCTTGGCAAAAAAAATTGGGAAACCCTGAAACTATACCAACCATGGGCGTTCCCCGTATCCTTATTCACGTAACAAAACTTCAACGACAACAAAACACTGAGTTGCGATCCTATCTATAGTCTGGTCCGTGAGCACGTAGAATTTTGTCCAAAGACCCCAAGCTACATCCTTATCGCTCGCGCGTAATTATGTTGCTATCGCGCTCGCACAGTCACTGCGGGTGCCAGTCGTACAGTCGCGACAGCAATATAATTACGCGCGAGCAATAAGGATGGGTAGCTTGGGGTCATTGGACAAAATTCTATGTGCTCACGGACCGGGCTTTAGTAATCGTTCTATGAAAATGACCCTTGTTAATAGGGATTTAGAACTGTTTTTCAATGGGACGACTTCTGAACGTCAGCGAGATCTTGACTGTCAAAATACCTGAATTAGGCCACAGGGAAATCTCAAAGACAAATGTCCGTTTTCACCATCAATCCCTAATTTTTAAGTGACCCCTATGAAAATAAAATTCCTGTTATGTGTTACCATAGAGGTCACTTAAAAAATAGGGATTGATGGTGAAAACGGGCATAAGTCAATCCGACCTAAAAAAATCTGATTTGCCCCCGCTAAGCCAGAAGCTGGGTATGGCTTGCCACCCCTAGGACAGAAGCTAGATATATGAAACCAACCGAATTGAGAATCTCCTCCTTTTGTTGAAGTCGGTTAAAAAGGACATTTTCGATTGATACACCTATAGATCAGCGGTTCCCGAAAGGTGGTCCGCGGAACCCTGGGGTTCCGTGAAAAGGCCGCAAGGGTTCCGTAAAAAATATTATCCCACGTTTCGTAACCGACGTTGTTCGCTCGCACCGACTTGTTTACGCACAAGGGAGGGGCAGGGCGTGCGGGCGGAGTAGTACGGGGGTTCCGTTCACTCACTGCGGCCGCCCGTCGCACAGTCGCGACAGCAATATAATTACGCGCGAGCGATAAGGATGGGTAGCTAGGGGTCATTGGACAAAATTCTACGTGCTCACGGACCGGGCTTTAGTAATCGTTCTATCAAAATGACCCTTGTGATTAGGGATTTAGAACTGTTTTTCAATGGGACGACTTCTGAACGACAGCGAGATCTTGACTGTCAAAATACCTGAATTAGGCCACAGGGAAGTCTCAAAGACAAATGTACGTTTTCGCCATCAATCTCTAATTTTTAAGTAACCCCTATGAAAATAAAATTCCTGTTATTTATTACCATAGGGATCACTTAAATTACGGATTTATGGTGAAAACGGGCATAAGTCAATCTGATCTAAAAAAAATAAGATCCCCCCCCCCCCCAAGCCAGAAGCTGGGTATGACTTGCCACCCCTAGGACAGAAGCACATGAAACCAACCGAATTGAGAATCTCCTCCTTCTGTTGAAGTCGGTTAAAAAGGACATTTTCGATTGATACGACTGTAGATAATAGTGTTTTCAATTTACTGACCTTTTTGTTATGTTTAAAAACATTTTTTACAGCGTAATCCTAGATCGTTAAATAATCTACCGTTTTTGCTCCAGGTGGGTGATTACTCGGTGTCTCTGAAAGCACCGGGTCGCAACAAACATTTCCGCGTGCACGTCGAAGGCAGCCTCTACTGCATCGGCCAGGTGAGATTGGTCATGCTTTTGAGTCTGCGCCGATTAATCTAAATACTCACGTAGTTCTCGTTAATAAACAGACTAATAACAACCAAGAGCCTAGGCCAAGGCCTCGATGTGGATAAAAAAAACCTTTGTCTCATTCATACGGTCCCCTAACATGGCACAAATCCCTAAACTTGCATTAACTGACTTGAAAACGGTCTAAAGTCCAGCCGCCGAGTCCAATGACCCCAAGCTACCCATCCTTATCGCTCGCGCGTAATTATGTTGCTGTCGCGCTCGCACACTCACTGCGGCCGCCCGTCGCACAGTCGCGACAGCAATATAATTACGCGCGAGCGATAGGGATGAGTAGCTTGGGGTCATTGAACG
>NW_021131422.1:0-3464 GCF_004193835.3 Ostrinia furnacalis | reverse complement strand
TTTTTTCTCTGACTATTCGCACTGTCTGTTTTCGGAAAATTTGTATTTGTAACTGTGTTGAATTTACTCGAAACGTTTTAACAAAACAAGCTGTTAACGTAAACGCAAAATGTTACTTATTGCAAGCTTAACAAATTTATTCAAATTAAGTTAGATAAGTATGTTATGTAGTTAGTTAAGTTCATATTTACAGTTCTACACAAAACCTCGAAGCCATGAAACAGTTAAATCAACGGATTCATGATAGAAACCAAAACATTGACGAAAGCAGTTGTCTTGTACCTACAGGTCACAGGACAACCCACACAGACAGCTGCCAGAGATTTTAGACTCGTCTAGGATTACCCTAGGTTCGAATTTGTCGAGACTAGTCTCTTAGAATTTCATCATGTTTCCCGAGGGAAATTACTTTTAATTGTTGCAATAAGAAACGACAAAATCATTGAGCATCTCGTAGTCGTAGTTCGTAGTACAATCGATTTTGTCTCGACGGATGTTCACATATTAGCATAACGATACCCAAATTATTTAAAGAGGGTAGTGAGACAGCTAAGAATACATGGTATTTATTTATATACTAAGTCCTACTTCTTGCCGTCTTATAAAAGCAGTAAAAATTAGAATAGATTTAATTCAAGCCTATTAATGCTTAAAATCAAACGGGGAACCGGACCGTACAAAGTTATTTTTGTTGCCTAAGACCTATGTACTACTATTATTTATTCTGTGCCTATGTTATGTATCCCTAACCTACTTATCTGTGTAGGTTTTGAGATTGGTTGATTTGATGGGGTTGCAAGGTTCTGTAGTGAAGACTACGTACTCTAAAGCGCAGCGTAGGACGTCCACCCACAAGGTGCACCGACGACCTCATAAAGGTAACAAACGGCGATGGATGCAGGCCGTTACTAACGGGTTACCTACGTGAGTGCGACAAACGTTACATCGAATTTTGTTTCTTCGAAAACCTTTCTGCGAAGTTACTATACTGCGACGCCTTGTTATATCGATACCTTGTTACTTAACCGGCCATTGTGGAACTCATTAGGGAAGGCCTATGTTCAGTAGTAGACGTCTTATGGCTGAAATAATGATGATGAAGCTTAGCAGTGGGTCTAGTTTTCACGTAAGCCTAGAGGAAAATATCCCGTATTTTATCGAGTCGCCTAGTCACCCGAGCACGGAGCAACTGGCGCTCGCCCGCATCACATGCAATTATTGCACACAAGGTGAATCTCCCTGATTTAGTGAGAAGAGTTATGGATACTGGAAGAGAAATTGTGTTTATTTGTTTTGATTGAAAAGCTGATGTAGCAAACTAAGTTGTTACCCCTAAGGGTCCTGGGTCTCTAGTCCGGCGCTGATCTGCCGCAGAACCAACAAAACGTTGTGCAAGCTTTGGATATAATGTCTCTAATCTGTGGAGTAAACAAGTTCTGGAATTGAGATAAGGTAAGACTAGGGAATGTTGTGGAAATCGTGTGAATCGCCCCGGGTGCCACCCCATGCTACGCCGCCACTGACCACACTTGGATTTTCATGTCTCACACCAGCGACAGATATCAACTAGTGTTGTGTGATGCCAGCAGAGAAGCCTTTGGTTGAATAGCGCTCGGCTCATCGTCTATTTTGTCGTAGAATCGCCACGTACAGTGGGCCACAGTTCCCGCTACCCATTCCCGTTTTTTCTCTTGCTCTCATCAAATGGTGATTCTTTGTGATAGAACGAGGCGACATGACCGAAAATGGGTAGCTGGATATATGGCCCATAGTATAGAATAAAATCAAATCACTGAATGTTCTCTACATCCGTGTATCAAAGAAAGGCATCCCCCTCCAGCGACACGTTGGTTTGTTCCAACTGTGGAGGAGCTCCGAAATAATTAGTTCGCTCGAAAAACGCAAGCGAACCGCAACAGAATGCAGGATTGCGCTTTTATGGATGCGCAGGAATACCGTTTAAATCTTCCGTTTTTTGGTGCAGTTTTTGAGAATGCCTTTCGTTGTGCCACGAAAATGTTAATGGAACATTAGTAAAGGTAAACCACCGAGAAAATTAATATACTCGTAGTGTACCTAACTGCGATTTAAAAGATAATTAATTAGGTATTTTAAGAAGCCTGAAGCCTTGAGGTTTTAATAGGTAGGTAAATATCATATTAGTCATTACTTAAGTTTATTAAACAAGGTGTATATTTTTATACAGGGTGTTAGGTAAATGGGTATATGAGCCGACACTAGCCCATGTTAACATGGTCATATAAATGGTATGGTGAAGTCAGAAAATTGATATCTTCATTTTAATTATTTTATTTTTCATACAAATCGTATTTTATAAAATTTATTTTGTATGAAAATTAGTGTCGGCTCATATACCCATTTACCTAACACCCTGTATACATATACCTACCTAATGTATGTGTAACCAATATTTGAAGCCACGATAGCCGATACGGTGAAGGGGTTGGAACTTGGACTGGCTGACTTGCTTCCGAGGAACGCGGGTTTGAACCCCGATGACGCTCAACTATTATGGTGAGCCCACTCGTAACATAAGCATTTAGCTTAGTACGAGACTACGAGCTAGCGGGAATAAAAAACGTATTGAAATAATAACGTTTTAACGGGCTTTTTTATTTCAGGAAACTTGAAACTTTCATAGGGCGCTCTTAATATAGCCAAATTTTATTCTATAATATTATAATTTCGCCTATTTTCAACCATTTCGCTAAAGCCTCTACATGTAAAGAGCGATGAGATCTCATATTAAGATGCAGTAAACCTAAAATCAGATACCTAACTGCTTTTGACGGTAAAACTGGAAGATAACTTCACAAAGAGAAGCGAGTTGAACGCAAATGCAAGATCAGGTGAGACTTTGGATAAGCGGTAACTGTGAAGGTAAGTTAATAAATAAATAAACTTTTTGCTACCAAACCAAAAACGAAATTAGCCTAATCAATTAGAAAAAAAATATCTCTGGGTTAGCGGTAGCAAACTGTATTGGAGTCTGCTACAGGGATTCTGGGACTCGCTTTTATCAAATGCTGACTTAGCCCCATAGACTCGCTAAATTAATGGTGACTAATCCCATGGGCTTGCTTAACGAACGGCGCGGCGACTAGGTAGGGTAATTGCGCCGGTTTTCCGTCCAGCTCCTGTTTTCGTCCATTTGACCGACGGGCCACAAACAAATACGGAAAATTAGAATACAAACCTAACTTTCCGTGCAAGTTTGGACTTGTTACAATTTATAATATCTAAGTAACAGTTCTGCCTGCATGAAAATGTAATTTGACAAGTAATAAGTCCAAAAAAATCTACGGAAGTTGCTGCTGCACACAGGTGAATGGAAAATGTCGTCAAGTTAAAAAAAAAACGTGCCGGTAGGGAACTTTCATGGTATGTTTAATTACTGTTTTAGCTACTTTACGTAATGTTTTTGGCACGTATGTCTAATTATT
>NW_021131421.1:0-766 GCF_004193835.3 Ostrinia furnacalis | reverse complement strand
ATATTCTTCATCCAAGTGAGATCCTGATAATGGTAACACATCTTTAAACGCTTAGCTGTAACTACTTAAGATAATACGACAAAACTGTTGCCATTATTTGAGATACAATTTATGTTTATTATGAAAAATTTGAATTACTCTACATTGAGATTAAAATTAATGGGCATCTTCAGGTAATATTGATCTGAATATCATCATTAATACGTTAATTTGTAACATTTTAATATAATAATAAATGAGCAAACATTTCTAACTACCTGTGAATCAGAGTCAATCTTATTCTTTAGATATCAATGTTCCTGAGATTGCACTATGCACACAAATATTCAGTATAGACGCTTAGTTAAAATAATATGGTATAGTATTGTCACCATTTTTTGGTACAAATTCGTCATAGATGTATATGCCAAAGCAACTAGACGCTATAAAATCTATTTATAGGATTACTAATGTTTGGCCAAAAAACGTTTCCCAAATTATCACATCGCAAACAACGTTTCGCAAATTTTCATTTGGCAAATTCTCATTTGGCAAAGCAACTTATTGCAAACTTTTAATTCGCAAATGTTTTTTTTGGCATATTATTGTTTGGCAAAGTATGGTTTGCCAAATGTTTCATTAGGCAAAAATATTTCACGATAAACTATTTACAAAATAATTTGATTGGTGCATAGAATGGTATACAAATTAGCTTGTGGTTATTATTTTGTTTAGTGGGTAGTTAATATAAAATTTGTTATACCTACATTAATTTCCTTATTTCAAT
>NW_021131420.1:0-1026 GCF_004193835.3 Ostrinia furnacalis | reverse complement strand
GTGCAATGGGAAATCATCGTGTAGTTGCAGCCCGAGCATGGCTAGCTTCAAAATCGCTTCCGCACTTTAAAAAGGCTAGTACAACCTTTTACGAACTCAAAGAGCCCATCAAAATACTTTTTAGCGATTGCTTGAAAAAAAATGTACCCGTTCAATTCTACGTGGTGCCATTCGTTCAACCACAAGCAAACGAAGATAACGAACTTTCAGCAAAAGAAAAAAAAACCAATCAATCCAGAGAAATGCAGATCAATAAATCACACAAGATGCTCAGAAAGCTAAAGATAAATGTGATTCTGAGATCTGCAGGTAATGACGGCAATGAAAACTACACATTTATCGTTTCAAATCAACACGATTTACATGACTCGGAGTCATTGACACAGTCAATTGGACCGACTCAAATGAAATCGGTACTAAAATTGCTGAACAAGGTAGCATTTACAACTCTGCCTAATAATCTCATCCACAAACTGATCAGCGACCCATTTGTCGCTGACAGAATAGTGCCTGTTGACTCCCCGGTACCAAACCCTAATGGGCTTCAAGGGAATGTCTTTGGTTTGATGCCGGCTTTTAAAACCGCGAATGGCTGCTTTAGTGAATGCCCAATTTTTCTGCCACGAGGTGATTCTTCCTTTGGTCTGGAAGGCATGGTTCGTCGATTTGGACATCATGTTAAGAAAATGAATACCACATGCATTCACAATGAGGTCATCAATCATCTAGCAGAGCTAGTTTCGCCAGACAGCGAAATTTATCTAACAAAATGCACAACAATATTTAAAATCATCAATCCGGATTTTGGCACTGCTTACATTTCGTACCAACATCACGAAACAAGTCCTAGTTATTCTGTCATTAAGATTTCAATGAGAAAAAGTACAAAAAGGCGCCCCATTGGTCAGTTGAAGGCTCCCGTTTGGTAAAACCTTTTCGCCGGACCAATGACAGATTGATGGAAGATGTTTTTCACATACACCAGGCGCAATATTTGGATAATGCTTGAAATTCATATCTCAGTCG
>NW_021131418.1:0-966 GCF_004193835.3 Ostrinia furnacalis | reverse complement strand
GGTGGCCATAGGAACTCTATAATAAAACGACCTAAATCCATCGAGTTTGGGTTCGTTCGTTTTGTATTGACGAGTACTTTAATTCTATATAGTAATCAGGGTCTAATGATGGAGCTGGAAGGTAATTCGCAATAAAACGACACCATCGCATCAAGTTTGGGTTTGGTTCAATTTTAATATCTGTGATGGGTCTGGGTGTTAATATGTATAATAAGTTTGTATTTACAAAAAAAAAAATATTTAAGTATGTTTAAATCCGTTTTCTAGTGAGCGGATACTGTGAATGTACGTCACGCGGGGTCACGTGACCGTCGGCGGCACTCAATATTTAAGCGAACTTTGAATGCCTATAAAATCATAACTACTGGGTATTTTTGAATGAAATAAAAACTAATGTATTTGTAAATGTAAAAGCCTAACCGTAACATAGGTTTCAAGTGATTTTGCATACCTAGTAACATTCTCAATTGGGCTTCAATTAAAATTATCATCAATTTGCTTCACGTATAGTTCCAAAATACTGGACTGTCCTGTCGATGACATTGACAGTGGGGCGCCACCGTCAATACCGGATCGCTGGTTCAGATTTTTGCCATGTTGGAAACCATATAACATTTTTGCATGAAATAAACTAAGGTAAAGTTAAAAATTTAAATCTAATATAATTTACAATATAGGCTTCCCTAAACGAATTTAACCTAAAATTAATATTAATTAAATATGCAAACACATAATTAACTTATCATTAAATAAATTAATAAAATTACTACTACATAATAACCACACACACACACACACCACACATACACACACACCACACACACACACACACACAATTTTCAGTTCCTAAATCCTACTCGTAAAATAAGTCAATAGATATGCATGGTATTTCCTAGCTGTATAATTTCATAATGTAAATTATTGTAAATGGAGAGCGGGGTTTTCTAACACAAGTATCTACTTATA
>NW_021131417.1:0-4183 GCF_004193835.3 Ostrinia furnacalis | reverse complement strand
TAATAATGGAAATTTTATTTTTGTCTTACATGTTCCCATCAGGAGAAAATCGACTAAATCAACATTGAGCAAATATTCTAGGCATGCGAGAGTATGTAAAGCCTAGTTCCAGGGAGGGGACTGCGCCGTGCGTATATTTAGACGAACCACTTGGAGCCACTTTTGACTCCTCGTCACTCAAAAACTACTGTGCATTAACACTTTAAATTTGGCTCATGTGTTGAGACTTGCAAGAATAAACATCAGCTTCAAATTTCATAAATATACCTCAAACGGTTCTTTAGGTATTGACGTCCAAAAATCTACATGTCTGACCTATATTAGACCAAATTCTAACCACTTCCAGATAACCTTGAAGATAAGGTAGTTGTGTAAATACAAAGGAACAAATAAAAAACCAGTAAATTTTAACATTTCACAGGTGATAAAGATTTTAGTGTTCTAAATGTCGATTTTTTAACTTCAATACCTAAATAACCGTTTGAGGTAACATATTTATGAAATTTGAAGCTGATGTTTATCTTGCAATTCTCAACACATAAGCCAATTTGAAGTGTAATGCACAGTAGTTTTTGAGTGATGAGGAGTCAAAAGTGGCTCCAATTGGTTCGACTAAATATACGCACGTTGCAGTCCCCTCCCTGGAACTAAGCTTAACATGCTCCCGCATGTTTAGAATATTTGTTCAATGTTGATTTAGTCGATTTTCTCCTGATGGGAACATGTAAGACAAAAATAAAATTTCCATTATTACAGACCTTCTAGAGCAGATTTATTTTATTTATTTATTTAATAGGACAATCAACAAGACATACACAGATGCCGCGAAAACTATACAAGATATAGAAAAACTTGACTATCTCATCTGTAGCAAATTGAATAAGCTTTTTTTGGTTCATAATAGTCATGTCACAAGGACGCATAGTTTCCGAGGATTAAGCGAAAAACCGAAAAGTGGCACCTTTGAACCCCCCTCTCCCCGCCGGCTCAAGGGCTAAGGGCGGGACTTTTGCTATGTTTACCTCCTAACTAGTCTAAATAAAGTCCCGAGGTCAGAAATTGTGTTCCATGGATTTCTCTCTACACCGTCGTTAAAGCATTCATTGACTGGAATACAAGCTTTCGAAATTATTTGAACCTTGCATAAGTAGCTACAATTTTTTTTTTGTTTTAGTACAACTGCATTTCAGAATAAAAGCTTGTTTTTTACACTTTTTAGTAGTATCGTATCTCAATCTCAGAGCCTTGGTTCAATTACAATACAATTTAGCACCAAATTTCACCAAAGTGCTCGAAAAGACAAATCCAGCAAACCCAAACTCGATAAGTTTCCACCGTTTCGTTTAGGAATTCCTATGGCCACCTCCTGACCCCATCATCAGGACCCTGGACATCATCTGGTACTAAATTGCTCGAAAAGACAAATCCAACGAACCCAAGTTCGATGCGATGACGCCATTTCATTTTGGAGTTCCTATGGCCACCTCATGGCTCCATCATCAGACCAGCTCAATGGTACCATGACATTGCATTGTCATCGTACTTACATAAGTATACCAAACAGCTCAATCGGGTCAGGAAAAATGGTCTTAAATTCAATTGCAAGAGTTGTCCCACACATACTAACAAGTGTCGTTAGTGATCTGGTAACAAAAACTGTTGCTTTGGCTTCTGGAAGTTCTGGAAGCCCGAACGTACTTGTCAGAACGCCTTTTTCTAGCGTTTTTCAGCGTGCCTGCTGTATCTTTTTGGTAAATAGTAGGTACTGGATTAACGATTAACGGACTTAGGATAATTTAACGGAAGTTAATGAGTCCGTTAACATTTTTTAAAGTTAACTTAAAAGTTAATCCGTTAATAGAAATGTTAACTTCGTCAATTAACGATTAACGGATTAACGAGTTAATGCCCAGCTATGGAAACTACCCACATTAAGAGCTTGCCTTCTTGGCCTTGCACCTTGTGCCGGTATGCACAATACTAAATCTCTTCATATCTTATCTTGATCACGTTCACAGTGTCAGCAGATTTATCACGTATATTGCTGATGCTGTGACGTCATTTACCTTTAATCTATATCGTATAAATAGTCATGCAGTTCGTGTTAATAAACAGATTAATATCAGAGACTAACTACAACCCGTGTCTCATTCATACGGTCCCCCAACATGGCACAAATTGGTGACCCCGACGAAGAAGATGAACCGGACAAAGAGGGCACAAATTGGTGACCCCGACGAAGAAGACGATCCCGACGAAGTTGGCACAAATTAACCGAAGCCGACGTAGCCGACGAAGCCGACAAACAACGACGAAGATAAACGTACCAAACCAACGTGATGTGAGACGTAACCTCCATCACCACCACCTTCAGCATCAGCCTCCGCCATCTTTCACCATCTGACATGGAATCAAATTGGTTACCCCGATTGAGCAGAGAAAATTTCGCTACCGTGTCATCAACATCAATTATTGTGAAATCAACATCAATCAGCGAAAATGAAGTCTCAGCAGTCAGCAGTCAACGACAACATCAGCAAAAATTCAAGACCAAACAATGGAAAATGTGCCTAACACAGCTACAACAAGTGCAATTGAAATAATAATTGTGCCATGACCGTGAAAATTTGCGACGCAGCAGTTACAGGCCAAGGTCGCCTAGTCAAGTAAGAAGATTTTGTTATTATAATAATTATGTATCAACGTATGCAGAAAAATGTGAAAAATCATGTGATTGGAAGCCAACGAACTAAGGAAACTAAAAAATCACACAGCCAGCACGGCTTCTGTGCTATCTACCCGTCTAACCGCCTTATTGTTACCGACTGAAAAAGTGGTATGAGGTTTTTGATCGTTACGGGAGCAACATATCAGTGATAAGCAACAATGCCAAACGAGCAATATGTTATTATGCCACGAATGGTTCAAAGATAAACACTAAACTTACGGTGAGAAAACGCTGACTCTTAACTTGGGATTACAATCATTTAGAAAAATGTGAGTCCCTCCAGAGCGAATATTTCTTAGGTTATCCGATAACGAGCCAAGGAATCGCCTAACAGAGCAGTAATCAAAACAATCGATGAATTGAAACACAGTTAAGGAATTGAGAAAATAACGCAGCCGCGTATCGAAGTTGAATATTTTGAATATTTCAAGAATGATAATTCGCCTATCCTTTGGTCTTCAGAAGCCGATAACGCTTATGAAATGTGCAAGGACACAAGGCATGAACGCTGTGACTACAGCGCACATCGCGTAAAGCTGAGCTTGCGCGAGGGCAACCCACGACTGTGAAAACGCTAGCTAAGGAAGAAGCCAGTGGTTATATTTTGTTATATTCTCATCTTTATAAACATATTTCACTATTTTTCACCACATGATTTGTATTACGTAGATAGTTATTGTAATTTGTATTATGTAATTAGCACATTATTTATATTTCTTGTATGTAAGTATGTAGAGATTGAACATTGAACCATGTATTAACGTAGATAATTTATGTATGTTATTGTAATTAGCGCATTATTTTTTATTTCTTATTTAAAGGGGGGGAGTACTGTGCCGGTATGCACAATACTAAATCTCTTCATATCTTATCTTGATCACGTTCACAGTGTCAGCACATTTATCACGTATAGTGCTGATGCTGTGACGTCATTTACCTTTAATCTATATCGTATAAATAGTCATGCAGTTCGTGTTAATAAACAGATTAATATCAGAGACTAACTACAACCCGTGTCTCATTCATACGGTCCCCCAACATGGCACACACCTTATGAACCATCTTGGAGCATGATGACCCGGCGCCGCGGACGCACTCGAGCCTTCGAGCCAAGTCGAGCCTCCGCCTACTTTTATAACGACCGATGACCCTGTGGCCATACACATTGTTCAATGCTACAAAGGGTAACTGAATAATTTTGTTGTTTCGTATTTTTATACATTACACCAATCGATATTGGTCTAAATACAAAGGCTAGTAAGAAAAAAATAAGTATCAGATCAAAATTCAAAGTGCATTTATGTAGATTCATTACTTGCTATTATAAGGTCAGAATAAAAGATGCTAAATAAACCTTAGGCCGGTTTGTTGACCAAACCGAGTCGAAGTGGAAATAAATACCTACTTTAAATAGGAAGTATGACAATATGTCGTTTTTTCTATGCAACGACTCAT